>NW_028239419.1:0-61447 GCF_047967505.1 Dipteris shenzhenensis | reverse complement strand
TATGCATATCTTGGTGCGGCTAACACTGCACGGGATCACGCCAGAACGGGACCGGGGCCGGTCACTCCGCTTCGCGGAAGGGTCCCATCCTTTTTAGATCACCCTGTCACTGAGCGAATCAAGCCAAAGCATCGTAGTGCTCCGCAATAGCGCCGTTGGTGGGGCGTAGTGCATTGCATGGCCCCAGCTCCGTCGTCTTAGGCGCCTCGGAGACAAGCACGTAGTTCCTTGTACCGCTGACGACTCGATTGGCTACCGTACATGTGCGTCGCCCATCTAGAAGCGCGGTTTGACATCCCCGTCTTACATCGCACGAATCGTAGGATCCCTCATCCCATGAGGTTGGTACTGTCATCGGTCGAGCCCATGCTGATGGGACCCAGCGCAGCCGGGCTTCTGAGACTACTGGAGGGATCCGGAACACTGGCGGTTATCGAGAGGCCTTGAAAGTGCGTGGGTCATCAGAGACTCGGTCGTTACGGGGGACTAGACTCCATCTACTCTTGTGGCCCGATCACCGAGCGCGTATTTGAGTATCTAGATCTCCAATCGCGCCTTGGACAGTTCAATGCGTGGCCACGCTGGACATCACCTCAGTACTATCTGTCTTCTTTTTAGACATACCCTATTATCCTTACGCGATGGATCGTGGGAGTTCGGAGCATCAGAATGATTCCAATCATGCGTATTGTACGAACTAACAGTTCAATCTCACGTTCTGGGCGACATGCTGACCTTGGGTTGCGACCAGGTACTGCATCTTTGCACACAGTCTCCTCCACAGGATACCTAATGCAGGTAACACTGGAGATGTTACAGTGCTTCGTGGAGGGAATGCGCCCGGATCAATTCTCTCTTTACTTGGCATGTGCCAACGAGATCGTGTGCCATCCGCACTCACACATGTTGCACCGCTACGGTAGAAAGGAAAATGACAGCTTCTACAACTGGATCTCTCGCGAAGAAGAGGCACCCTACTGGGTGATATCCGCGCAAGAGCTTGCAGCAACAGAAGATGGTCCAGAATCCTTTCTTGTGAGTCAAGGAGACCGCTCAAGATCTGCATAATCTGACATTATTAGGACGCTGTGCGTCGTTCGATCGGCACTCTAGCTCGACAAATAGAAATTTCCAATGGTACAGATCGGGACAATGGGGCCTCAACGGCGGAAGCGAAGGTGTCTGAATGGGTAGGAGATGGTCCAGGTAGCTGATGAGGATCTGTCGTCAAAAGGCTGTTTGATTTCGTTGTCCAAGTGAAAGGATAGACCTTCGGTCCACTCGAAGTCTCAAACACCAGGCCTCCTCCCATAGAACAGAACTTCGATGCTGCAAGTGCCAATGATACGGAAGAACATCATCAGGTTCGGGACCGGATATATATACATCTCGAGAGGAAATGGATTCATGCAGACTTCGTCAGAGTACCCTGGACCAGTCACAATAAAGCTACAAGGACGGCATCAACGGGCATCCTATACAAGTCTCCGAGAGTCCTCCAGCATGGTAGGCCAACCGCCGCTCTACCTTGGTAAAGGCACAAAGCCCTACGCGGGCGGCATCCCCATTCTGCACCAGAGCCTCGCTTCAACGTTGAAGCGTGGGACGCTTCCTTAACCCTGAATGCGTTTGATTGCGGACGATGCCCTTGTGCTCCGTAGATAGTTCCCGCGTGTAAGGAAGCCTCTCGCGGCGCCGATGGGATCTCTAAGCCTCATTCCAATGTTTCTGGCACTCCAATGTTTCTCACACTCAAGTGCTCTATGAAGATCTCTTTTGGGTAAGCTTGGAGCCGTCTTGCTCCATCAGTTCCTGCGGATGGTCCGATTGCGTTGTAGATAGGAACTGAACCGTTCTTGGCCATTTGGAGGCTTCTTCCGCCGACAATGCCGACCTTCGACGCCGGCTCGAGCTGCTGTAGACCCTGATCTGACATCCGATTAGCTTAGCTGATAGTCTGGGCCCGAATGATGTTACCCGTTGGGCTTGCAAGTGATTGCGATGTTAAAAAGGAGTAGGTCGAGGGACTGCGCGCTATCGAGCTTCCGAGATGTATCAGAAGTTTCGGAAGTCCCCTCTCCCACTGGGCGTTCACGGTGGATTACAACATCAGCCGGTCTATTGCAGTCTGTCGTTCGCTGCGAGCCTGGTTATACGGGACGGATCCGGTGGCAAGAGCGGTCAATGGGGATATGAGAACTTCAGGTTATCTATGTCGACGAACCAAGGACAGACTCAAGTGATTTTGACGCCGACTGCCCTTGTGCAGCCATATGGCACCAGCGCCCCACTTACCGTCTCTTGGGTGTGATCGGCTCCATGAGAGATCAAACTTCCGTCTACCAGGGCTCAGAACAGATATGTAGTGCGACCAAACCGAGATTTACCTGGTTACGGCCAGAGCGCCGTGCACAAAACAGCTTTGTAGGCTGGAATGGGCTGAACAGGTAAAAACGGGACAGCTTCCACAGTCTTGGGCTGTTCCGATGTCGCTTGCTGATGGCGCCGTCAGTCCGTATCTGAACTCAACGTACTGCATACGATCCGGGCTCGCAGCCGCCTAGCCAGAACGGTCTCCATGTTCGGGAGAGATGATCCAACGCGAACTTCAGTCTTCCAGGGTGCGTTAAGGGTCATCTGACCGGGCTGCAGTTGTGCATGGCCTTCCCGCGGTCGATTGCCCTCACCAGTCAGGCCAGCGAGCAGATAGTCGCCCAGTCTGCCGGGTCAAGAGCATCGGGAGTAATTCTAATCTGGACCAGAAGAGCGCAGCCTGGCAGAAATCATGCCCAAAAGTGCCAGGGAGTCACCCTACCTTATCTTAGCTGCGTCAAGGTGGGCGAATGACAAGCGGGCATCTGGTAAGACCAATAGTCTCTGCCGTTAGCACTCATTCGTGACCCAACGCGGCACCGTTGATCCCTGCTTGCGATCGCTTTTGCTCGGTACCGGACTTTCTACAGCACGCTGTCGATATTGCTTCCAGCGCATGCATGTTTGGTTCCGGCGGCAGCTTGCAGAGTCTCGGCGGATCTGGCCTGGTTCAGCGGTGCCTTTGAGATGCCGCTAGTCGTGATATCTCGCGGACGCATCATCCTTGGTGGCCTTTTATATGATGATATCTTTTACCGCCTGCTCGAGAGTAAGTGGGATCACCATCTGGCTACATACACATTATGGAGTTGGCCTACATCATTTCACTAGCTTCCGCTTCCATCCTGCTGATACTAACAGTCGTCTGGCTTTTATCTATGCATACGTTTGTTTTGTTGGTCCTGGAAACGTTGCTTCAGAGACGATCCCCTCTCTTGTCGTATTTTCGGAAAAAATCATATATCAGATACGCTTTTCTTTTGATAAAGTTTATACTGTGCACGAGCATAGTCCCGGTAGCTATAGTATCCGCGACTATCACGATCTGCAAGAATCCAGATCGCATACTCAAGGCCCTCTTTCATGCTGTTTTGTCCGTTTTGCAATTCTTCAAGGGAAGTACCTTGCTGCAGACAGAAGCTCGAAAGTGCTAACGTCCACCAGTTTGAGCTAGCACCAGTGAAGACCAATCCATCGCCAGAGAGCGTGTCGTGGACGTACGTAGCATCGGCAGCTCTCTCTGTCGTGGGCGTGGTGATCTCACTTGCTTGTATCGTCATCAAGCGCCTTTAGGACCTGCGTTGTTGATGGCTATCCATTGGGTGCATTCGTTGCTATCGACCATCTACGTAATCTACTTCAACCGAGGGAGTAGACCAACAAAAGGGGTTGCATACAATGTTTCACTCGGTGTCGGCGAACTGATTGTTTTCGCCGCCCTTCTGTACGTTGAATTGCGTGTTATTACGTCTGGTCAAGACGTATTCCTGTCGGTGAGTAGACCTGCTCTTCACCTACGTCTCACCCCTGACTCATTGGTCTGTAGATTTTCGCCCTTATTTATGGCGCCCTTATCCTCGAGAGATCTCTTTACCGTCAAAACGCACTCCGCAAGGAGCTCAACGCGGATAGCACATCAAACACACAGCAGACTGCATCCTCGCTGCCGCTCGACTACATTGTGGAAAATAAGCGTCTGTCCGATGAGGAGAGCTTATCCTCGCATGTGGCGGCAACGCATGGCTCAAGTGGTGCATCTCAGGTGCCTCCAAGCGAGTAGCATCTTCAAGAGACGATACGAAGACAAGCAATATGGGTCCAGCCGGGATCGTGACCTCGGCCTGTCTTTCCTCTATCATCACCCTATAGGGGCCCGAGTTTGGGTCGCTAACCGCAGCGAACTTTGACTCACCGTTGTGATTGAATCGCACTCCCCGCTTGGCAGGCCAAGTCATCGATATCGCGTGCTTGTTAAGATAGCTTCGCATCGGGGAACCTGAATACCGGTGTTGGACGTAGCTGGCGTTGGATTGGCGAGTCCCAGTTGGAGCTGCAACACTTGTACTTGATGGAATCATGGCTGGGCGTCTCAGCTTCGCAAAGCATGGAATCTTTTACACGGACCTCCCGCTGCTGTTGGCATGCTCAGAAGGTAATGATTTTGTACCTTATGAAAGGACGCTAGCCTTGAATCCTCGTAGACCAGTCAAAGGGCGTAACCATCTTCGGTCCAACATGGAGAATGGTCGTCAACGAGTTCACTCATGATTTCATCGACAGCCACCGGATGCTCAGAGTTGGCCAATTGCTTAATATGTACTTTCACGTCGCTGTGGAAGACGACGCTGCATGTTTGGAAGCGAAAGTAAGGGCGTCAACCCCCAGATGGCCACCTGCTGCGTGAGCTGAACCCCCTGGGAGCTTTGAAACTCGTGTCCCTTATGCTGAACTCCTTGTGCGAATGATTCAGAAAGATGTGGTTTTACGGGACTCGAAGTCACATGTATCGGCTTTGAAGTATCCAGGAACACGTATCATGGCCCATAACGAGAGCTTGAACAAAGAAGCGCCTCTGAATCAACAGCGCGCCACTGGCTCATCACACGCCTATTGCCACGGACAATCAGCATGTGCACACAGATGCCCACCAGCTCCACAATGCAGTGATCTCGAACGACAAAGCTTAAATTGTATGCAATATGATGCAACTACCGGCTGTTGAGGACGCTTAAGTTGGCTCTCCACGTTCAACGCACTTTTCACCTGTCTCCTGCTCTTAAGCCATTGCCACTCATGTTTAAATCATACTGAGGCCTGCAACCTGGACTGACTTTCCTCTCAGCTGTGGTCTTTTTTAGTTCCTTCGATCGGAAACCCGCATTCTCCGATACCGATACTACAGGCTCGCCTTCGGCATGAAGGAGTTGCGTACAGATCGAATCGTTGAACAGCGCTGTCGCATGATCGGTACGCTTTCCGAGGCATTGCTGCAAGTCCTCCGCATCGGGTTGCTGCGGAGTGTTCGGGGGAGGTGGTGGAGGTGGTAAAGGCGAGACTGCTCGCTTCTCGTTATGGTAGCATGGTGGTTGCCGGGCAAATGGACTGGCGGACGGCTCTGCATTCAGAGTCATTGTCAGCGATCTTAGTGAGTTCTGCGGAGTATCGGTAGGATCAATTCACCGCGCAATCAACGCGTATTTATGTAGCCAAGGACACCATCGAGAAAGGACGCCCCCACGCCAGGACGGTATGCCATACCCTGGTCCGAAGCGGGGTTGTGTGGACATTGCGGGGCCAAAGAGGGACCTTAGAAAAACGGGCTTCGGCAGCTAGCGGCCGAGTCAAAGCCCTGGTAGCCAAAGATTGTAGCCAGGCCGTGAATGCACGAGAACCGGGAGACGGAAGGAGCGCCCAGCCCGATCACGGTCGGGACAAGATCCGTCGTTGACCGAATGCAATCAGTATCGGGGCAGACTGGAGGGGAAATCACTTTTGGTACGCCACGTTCCAAGATCATGAGACGGGTCGCAGCTTAGTCTGGCTGGTGGTCAGGTATGATCGCGAAGGTTAATCGGGAGATGTCGATACCAGTCTCTTGAGCATATACGCGCGATTTCCCTCCACAAGAGCTACAAGACACGTTCCGGACCGACACCAAGTACTGGAACCATGCTTCACAACTTGCTGACGCTGCAGCAATTTTACGCGTTTCGCCAGATTTGTGAGGTCTTGGCCAACCAGCAGCGCTGCAGACGGGCCGAGGAAGGGGGTCGGCCCCCTGTGCCGGGCCCCGAACGCATGAACAGCAGTATGCATGGGATTCGGCACCCTTGTTCTCGATTGTCGCGCTGCAATTGTGCCTCATACAGGAAGGCGAGTCTGGCCAAAGGTGGACCGTCGTTTTGACCGAAGGTAGGCAGAAGCTGTGCAAATTGATCTCCGATCCGATCTGTAACGCCCTGACTTCTTTCCACTCTCGAACTGCAATACTATCCATGATCTTATCGTGTTATATGAACCTCCTTTTTCCAACAGCCAGGTGCCCCGTAGTGGCCGGCAGTTGTCGGCGAGCCGCATAAGTGTTCTGTGCATGTGTTATGCATACTGTCGTCCGAGTAAGCTGAAATAGGATGGGAGTCCAGACCCCAATCGGCTTGCAACGGAAGAAACGCACCTTTGCATGATCGGAGTAGAACGTCTGCATACTAAACCAAACATCGATCGTCAAGCGAGAGCCCAATGTGGGTAAGTCCATCGCCAAAGATACAATAGTCCGTCATTCCATGCAAGCTCCGAATGGGGACGCAACATTGGTGACGCAGAGGTCAGACTAGGACAGTGCGCAGTTCGGTGCATCTGCTCGTACCTGCGTCGTCCCAGGTGGTTGCAAGCTCCGAGGAAGCTACCTTTGCTGCAGCGCGTCCAGCACGAAACTCGCCAAGCAAGCTGTTGCACACGGGTAAAGTTTGCTCAAGCTAGCAGCGAGCCAACTTCGCGGTCAACCGCAGAAGATGATCAATGAAGTACCGCAACATGTTGTCGGTCTCTCTTCCGGTCGTGTTAGCCGAAACCCATTTAGCTTGTAGCATGCTGTCCGTCCACTAAACCCGAAGGATGCGCGACGTGGACGAGCTGCGGGCTACTTGCGCCGATTTTTGTCTGTCGATTCAGTAATATTCGGTCCTTACCTTGAGATGCCCCATGGGCAGGGTGACTTACTCATGAGCTGCACTCTTCTCTTCGTGTTCTACGGCTCATTTCAGGGTGGAGCGCTACCGCGCATCTACTGACGGCACAAGCTCTCTATTCGAAATAAAAGCAACGGCAACGCTGTTATAGTACCTTTCGTCGGTAGGGACGCAGTCCTCGGCTTCGTAAGGGCAGACCTTGTACAGAACGTCCTTGGCCTCCCCTGAAATCGACTTTCTCTCCGGCATGACTCGGTATGAGATGGTGGCGATCTCACGTATGTTTTGATCGTACAGTGCCAGACGAACCATCGCAACGCAGTCTGAGCACTTACTTTCATTCCGGCCGCTTTCGAGAAAGCCAATAGCAGCAGTCTGTATTGCTGAAAGCGCAAGAGATGTAGCTGGGCGCATGCCCTCACCGTCGCAGCCGTCGAGACTGCATAGGGTCAGCGGCTGGTTCTTCCGTCACAGCAGTCTTCGAGTAAGCAACCGCTTGAGACTGCTCCAGGATCAACTGCAAGACGGGAAATCTTTTGGCGTATGATGCTCTTGCTGACATCCCTACATTATAGTCTCCTCTTAAGTTGACACGAAAACCGCACCTTACTTTCGTCAGTACGAATTTGTCCGATCTCAAAGACCGTGAATGGCAGACAACTCATTTGAAGAGGAGGCAGCATGTAACATTACCGTCATGAATATGGTTTGGAGGCAAGAGGCCCAAGACTCTCAGTCGACTAGGGCGCAAGATACTTCGCCCATCGATACAATTCTGTAAGCCTCTGTCGATCTTGACATTCACTTTTCACGGCATGCACGCCACGAGATTGGTCCGCCGCTACATGGCTGTCGCTACACCTCCGTTACCGAGACTTGTTCATCTCGATAAGCAAAAGCGAATGGTTCGATAAGGCTCGGAGAAAGCGCACATGGAAATTGTATAGCCGCAGCAAAAGCCCGTTCGACGTTGTCAAAAACCTGTGAACAAGAGCTGCAAAGGATGCTGCGACATTCGGAACAAGTTTACGAGAAAATTTGCTGCACCCCATTCAAATGTCAATATAACGTACCTGGTTGAAGCAATGTGCCCATAAAGATTGTTTGGGCCTTTCCATCCCTCAACAACAGCTTTGCCATGGTCAGTGTCCTTCGAGACCCACCTGCTCGTGCCGTGCCCTTATCTTCGCCTGTGCCTTCATCTGCGCCTTCACGTCTGCCTTCACGTTTGCCTTCACGTCTGCTTTCACGTCTGCGTCAAGACGGATGCATATGGAGAGCACTTACAAGGGTAGACTAGTCTAATGATGTCGTATCAAGGTGACGGCCGGCAACAACAATCGGCATTTGTGCGGTGGTTGCCTCTCATCCTCGATGCAGGCACCATGAAACGGACATTCTCCGAAACAAGGACACGCACGCTACAGCATGGCTGAATAGAATCCGGGAAGTGGTGGCACCCACTATACCGCATCAAAGAAGCAAATTCATTGCAGGTTAAGCGATCGAGTATAATGACACAGAGCTCAAACTGGAGTAGGATGAGAACCAGATCTGCTGATTTATCTATAGCCTAATACCATGAGATCGGGGGTGACATTCCGGGGGGGCGTGGATCGTCAATAGAACTAGTAACGTGAACTTGGAACTCCAGGCAGTTTGCCCCGAGCGGTAGTCGTAGTAAGATGCGATTGCTCTCCCCCTCCTTTAATCATGAGGCCCGCCTTTTGGGTGGCAAGAACCCAAGCAGCCGTCGAATGTATCTTATCCAAGCTTGCGTCTCTAGGACATAGCCGCCTGCAAATCTGGTACCCTTTCTCGACAACTCGCAAGAAAGCTGAAATCGCTCACATCGCCGCGATAAGCACTCGCCATACTACGCTCGTTAACTCTTACGAGACTATGAGTCAACAAGTCCTGCGAGCTGATGTTGCGTGGGTGTAATGATCTGAACTTTGCTTGGGACCAAGGGAAACGCCTGTCATCGGACACATACCATGTGTGGCGTGTCATAGTATCCTTAATGTCCCTTTGGCCTATGAGTGGAAGCATCAGACGATCGTACCTGCCACATGCCATTAGCGGGCTTCTCAGACTCGTTCACCTTCCTGCATCGCCACTTACACTGCAACCTGATGACATCCAGTCCAGTGTACATGATGTTGGAAACTGAGCTCACGCTGTCACGTCTCTCGGTGGAAGGGCTGCTAACGGCGGCACCTGTCGGGGGTTTGTCTCAACAAAAGAGTCCAAGTCGTTCGGCCGAACGCTGTCAGGAGACATTAACGCATCTTCAGAAGGCTGTTGCGAGACGTGAAAGTCAGCCAGTCCATTCAGGCGCCTTCATGTGCGGAAAGTGGGGCGAAGGACGCTAGACTTGCGATGAGTCTGGAATAACAAGGCATGGGCTTTGACGAAGGGTTACCAAGCGACTTCGAATTTGGCGCTCGCGGGCGCCATTTCACTGCACGTACGATTCATTGAGCAATCCGACCCCATCATCTTGCTGTTTAGAAGCCGGGCGGCTCGTCCGCCTGCAACGAAAATGGCTGAGTGGACCCCTGATGTGTTGGCGCCCACAAAAGCCACGAAGCTTCTAATGCTACCGGTACCCCCTGGCTTGGGCGACCCTTGGATGTGCCTTAGTGTTCCTGCTCAAGTCCGATGTCGCCGCACGTAATGCTGTCTGTTGTGCCGTCTTACAGCTTGGCCCGTGTCCAGCGTGGAGATCAGAACCGTCGCAAGGAAAATTTGCCCTCGACCTAAAGTTTGCTCTCCGTTGGAAGCTAGTGCATGGGTAAGGTCTCCATGTCTAGGAGAGCATTCAAAACTTCGAGGAGATACCCTACCCTCGCATTGTCTTGCTCGTCGCCAGGCGCATTGCCGTCCAAGCATGCATGCCTTTGGAGATTTTCGGGAGCAATCTCGCTACTCGCTCCTCGTTCGTGCAACCGCTCTACTTCGCGCAACCTTACCTCAACCACCATCAGATCTGACGAATCTTCTCCCTAAGGTAGTTTACGATGACCACACGAATATGGTCGCTGGCTACTCTTTTGGGTCTGATAGCCGCAACAGCGTTCCGCATATCCCAGGACCCTGGACCTTGCCTTTGTTGCCAAATAAGTATCCGAACTTGATCGTAAGTAATGTCAGCCTCTCCTCGATCCCTTCCTTTCTACGATACCATGGCATCTGCTACTGAATTGACGATCGGTTATCAGATTGGAATAACCAGACTTCCAGCCGATGCGGCAGAGCGGGCTTTTTTGAGACACCTTCTCTTCCTGATGTTTTTCGATCTCCGAGCATCTGAGCCTGACGTAGACGACCGAGGGCTCATCTTAGGACTCCTCTCTATTCGACATATGAATGGTCCTGCGGGGCTCAGGCACCTTACGGTCTGCGGAAGCTCAATTGTCTTTACTGTCAATACGGCCGATGGACCTTTCACTCGACTTTTCGGTCACCACGTGAGCAAGTTGATGATGTTGTATCTGCTCACAATGAGACCATTTTCCCATTTGCCTGACCTCCTGATCTCGGAGTACCTTTTTCCAAACTGGAGTGCTGAAAAGATCCTCCAGTCGACACAAGGGTTTTGGTCTTCAAGCCGAGGACAGTTTGGACCGAGCGCACAGCGCGCAGTTCTATACACTGAGGGAGTACCCGGTTTTAGAAGCCATAGCATTCCACACCCTGTCGGATATGACGGGCTTGATACAACTACACCTTCTACACTAGCATCCGTCAACAACGTTGTGTACGACGGATATGACACGTTGTATTGTCAACCCTCCTGCAACAACCCCTCCGGACGCCAGCTAGCTGCAACCCGACATGGACCTTGTACGGACCCCTTTGCAGTCCTCCTAGTATAATTGGCCAGTACCCGGACACCTCCTCCATTATCATACATACATCCATGATAGTACTTACAGTATCCTGGAGAATTGAGGAGCGCGTGCAACTCGTTGTTAGCGCCCCCTACAATGAGCGGATTAAGAAAGGTGCACATCATAACGGGAACTTCAATTTCATGCATCCTGTGTTCAGTTACTACTATTCGTTATATTTAGTTTGAATCATGTATCGGTTACGATGTCGTAAAGCACCTTGAAGTCTTTCAGCACGAACACTAGAAGATTGCCCACCCAAGTAGCATCGATATGTAAATCGTGACCCGGACCATTGGGAGTGGCCTCCATCGGCTTGCGTGAAACCATCTTAGTTATGCTGAACTACCTCTTCAAGCAATCGTCTCAAGACTGTTGCTGCATTCCACCGATCTCTTCCATGGTTGTCTAAAAGCTAGAAGAGACAGAATCAGGCGGTCGATTGATGGCGTCCATCATTCGGAAACTAGATTCCACCCATTGTGAATCCGAGCCTTGATCATGAGAGGAAGCTTGGTACGACAAAGGTGTAAGCGATGCCCGGCTTGCGAGTTGTGAGCCGGTGTACCGAGAGCAGTGCCCATATTCCTCTTCCCACCCGAATATCTCAAGTAGCCTGAACGAAAGCGCCGTGTACTGCTTGAACTCCGCATCCTCCCGGATCCGGGCGTAAGGAAACTCCACCGTGTTGTCAAGAGCAGTGGTCTCCAGCAATTTGTAACTTGTTACTCGATTAGACAAATCAGTCGGTCGCTCTCAACACTTACTGTTGCTCCTTCAGACACGGGCCTAATAGCATTATACTGGTTATATCAATTCTCGCCAAGCGATGGATGACTTCACCTTTTCTCCGGTAATAGCCGACTCTATTTTGGAGTTTGTGGCGTGCATCCTTTTGCATAGCCTCAAAATTGGGTTGGATCAATCGGCATATAGCATTGGTACTTTCGTGTGAGTTTGAATCCAACCTTAGTTGCTTATAGGTCAAAAATATGTTTAGCACGTTGAAGGCATAGGCAACACTCTTAACCCTACCCTCCATGTCTAGCGCCAAGAATGATGCTGCCGGACGCACCAGCCCCTGGGATGACGTGCCCAGGAGCACACGAGGATCCGCTTCCCATGCCTGGCGATGTTCTCTAATCAAATCCACTCTGGCAAAGACATCCTTCTCGATAAGCGCAAAAACATCGGCAGGAGATGGACTCAAGACTTTGGTCCGCTTCTTTTTGGGTGGTATAGCTGTCACTTGAATAGAGGGCGAGCGCTGCAGGCCGATAGATAAGGCTATATCATCGCGTAAGGAGGCCAAAGCTGGCCCCCGGGTCTGCTGTTGCATGGAAGATTCTTCGATGCTACAGTGCGAGATCTCCTGCATTGGGGAGAGCGGAGTCAGCGAAGAGCATGACGTACGGTGCGGTGATGGCGTCTCTGGCTCCATATCCTCTACGAGGGCTGACTGGCGCGTCTGAGCGGCAGCGTTGATGTCCCGGTTAGTTTCTCCTCTTGTGCTATGCTGATAATCCGTTATGGAAGGGGTTATGTGTGGGGCGGATTCAAGCTGCGAGGCCCCCGTTGGCCCCTGCTCTGTACTCACTGGAGCATTGAGCGCGGAAGGCCTGATAACGCCCTGAGTTGGAGATGCCCGCGAGGTGGACTGCGCCGCTAATGCAGTTGCCTCTGATGGAGGCACGCTACCAGAACCGCTTGCAGCTGCCCGCTTCCTCACAGGAGTAAGTAACGGCTTGCTGAAAGCCGATTTGACTCACCGCTTAGTTGTAGAGGCGGTAAGGGGCTGTATTACGGCCCTCCATTGCTCGGAAAACTGATCATCTGGGCTAAGTGCGAGAGCAGGCTTGTGACGTAGGCAGTGACCCGACTGAGGCCTCAACAACACATAAATGCGAACGTTGTTGATTATGAAAGTAAGGGACACACCATCTTCTCGTTGCTCCAAGTGCCGTTCAATAGATTGTGGGTATGTAATCTCACACTGCATATTGCAAACAAAACTTGCATGTAGCTTCGAGTCTGTTGGCTAACCCCTTTAAGTCCAAAATGACATCCAAGTCTATGTATAGCTTACAGAATACTCGAATTATTTTTAGATCGCTCAAAGAGTGACGCTAAGCTCACCCTTCTGAGTGTCTGATATGTGCTTGATCGAATGTCCGTGACGGTCGATTCGAAGGGATTATGGTTTATCTACACACATTTTCTGGCAATCTGGAAGTCATGTTTCGTGTCTATAGACGCATGGATCGTGTATACCACCTTCACCACTTATATCTGGAAAGATTGAGTATTACTATTTTACCGTCGAGGATAGTGAATCTCCTACCAACACAGCTTCTGCCATAGGATAAAGGACACCGCGAACAACGCAGCGGCAAGTGACGGCGCAGTCTGCCAAGTACCATTTGCAAACATGTCCGGTTGACCCTTGTTGAGCAAGGTCGGCATTACTAGACCGGCAGAGCTTGACGCGTTACTCCATGCGGTGGATGGAAGAGCGAACTCTGAAGGAAGGGTTGAATTTATATCACTGGTCCCCCCAGACGATGTTTGACGGTAAAGACGCGGGGTATTGGCCGGCAGATAAAACTGCGTAGAGGATACATCCAGGGTCAACTTGGTGGAAGCCCATTGATATGCAATATCGATGACCAGATTCGGTGCTACATCAGATTGTCTTGTTGTCACTACTGGACCGACTGTAGTGAGGGCTTGCTCGAACGGCGCGGTTCGGGTGACATTTGGAACTTGGGTGGGCAGGAGTATTGAACTTATGGAGAGAGCGTTCAGGCTAGCCAGTCGATCAACTTCCTGAGCTGCACCCTTGAGACGGTCTAGCGGCGGAGTTATTGTCGAGGCTGGGGATTGAGCCGCCGTAATGCTGCTTGTCTCGTCGCGGAGCGTGAGACAATCGTAGAACTGCATTGCAACTACATCAGGAAGACATCTACATAGTAGAGCCAGGAAGTGCGACGTAGCATCTTACGGATGCCCATCCATTTGATTCTTTTCACCGTGTCTATTTATAACTTCGAGGCTTTCATGACTGATCCCCGGCTTGCACGGACCATGCACGGCTCACAGCAGGCGTATACTGCCTCGGTCGTCGACGATGCATCTGCCCCGGTTTGTACTTTCAAAGTCTCTGCCATTGTATTCGGATCCATTCAGGTTGTAGCTCATACATTAGACGTGGGGCATGTCACCACACCCGCCACCGCGATTATCTGAAACACCGAGGTCTTCGAAAACAGCTTGCTAGCATGCGGTAAATCGAGCTCGTAGTGTCTGACCCCGGCTCTTAAGTGCTGTTTAATCGCTAGGCGGACATCATCGCGTAAAGACCCATTGGCAGCACCTGATCTGAGTGAGTGCGGCGACACGGCGAGGTTTCGTAGCCATGGCACTTACTGAGGACAGCCACACCTGCAGTTGCCGTCTGTGCAATCTTTTCTGCAATGACAGCTTTCACCGGCGCGGGACCGTAAAACAACGTGCTGCGGCCATGTGCCGTAATCTCACGTGGTTGCCGGTTTCGCTTGTCGTAGATAGCGATACAAAAGATACGCTGTGTCTTTAGTGTAATCAATGTTCTAGGTATCCTGGTCGGGGGCCTTGACCTTGCCTTCAACATCGAGTAATTGCTGGATCTTATACACGATTGGCGGATCCTCAACTGTGCTGAATTAGTGGCTTCATGATTCGTTGCAACGAACGGTCTTACCAAGACGATCGATTTGCCATATGATAAAGACATCGAGGACAACCATTCTACGTGTAACATGGCGTTCGGCAAGCTGCTGTAAGTATGCTAACAGACTAATGATGCCGTAGTCGCTTGCAATGAATACAAAATGCCGGAAGATGTCGACTGGGACAATGTGTCCGAAAGGCCCATTGAAGAATGGCGCGATGCATGTACCGTCGTTCCTTTGTTTCAATTTCTTGAGGAGTCGAATCGAGATCCCATTATGTTTTCGAGACATAACATCCAGTTTCTGTTGGGGCAAGTCATTATACGAGACAATGGAGCATGAGTGCACCTGCCACAGTGAATGTGGAAGCTGAATGAATAGAATCCAGATATCAATGTACTGGCCAGCTGCAACCCGCAGTGGTGTTGTAAGTTCTATCGTAAGATCGACGATTGGAAGGGGCTTGTTTGTGACCTCGGGGACGAATTCTGTGCGCGGGATGTCGCCTGGAGAGGGCGTCCAGCCAACTTGGATTGTCTCATACTCCGCGGAGAAATCTCTGGCGTACATGTGTTCTACCACATTGGCTTTGCATCAACCAGAGACTAGTAATCCAGTGAAGGATCACCTCGATGAGCGTGAGCACTGATAGCATGATAGTTGTAACGTAAATATAGAGACGAGGAAACAGTCTTGGAGTTGGCAGGTGCAGATAAGTCCCGACAAGGAGGAGAATCCCTAAACTGCGATGCAGGAGTAATGACAAGTGGGAAACATGGCGCCATAAAGGATTAGATAAGCTGATGCATAGTCTACATGCATTAGCGCAATTGTCTCCATTCAACACAAGGCGCTCTACCATGGTGGCAAACATGTTGGACGATTTGGATAGCGAGAATCGCGTCATATCCTGCACAGCAATGTGTATGGCCGCTAGACATAGCACAACCGCGGCAAATATTTTGTAAAGTGTCCCAATCAGACACCGTCGCAGTCCTAAGATCTTAGCCAGGAACGCGTGGTGAGTCCAGTCGATAGCGGTATGAACTTGATCAGGCAGAGCGTGCCAGCCCTTTGCCCAGCTATCCGCGTGTTTACCGTGTCAGGAAATAAGCATACAGCCTTCGCAGCAAGCAGGAGGAGGAAAGCTAAGATCGAACCGTAGCTTATTGGACCTGTTAGAAAGTGGCGACCTAGCAAGTTTCGATAGCCAAGAAGGCGAACGAAGAAGTAACAGATCCTTGACAAGACTCGGTACAGTTGTCCGCGAATTTTGCCAGGACCACGGACTGTACTCAACGGCAGCCTTGATATCAAGTATCTGGCCTGGTAAGCGCACAGTATTACTAATAGAGAGCCAATGGTCCCCGAGAGAGCCATTGCGTAAATCTCAACTTGACCATATCGTACATGATGAGTATGTTGCATTTTTCAGAGGACATGCTAGGCTCAATTCCTCTGTAGTGAAGTCCAGGTCTTTGTGGCTTCCGACCCAGCGCTCAAGCCCACGATGCGTTCCGCTAAAAATAGGTTGCGGCCAGATAGGATCCGTCCCCTATCGAGGTGTCCCCTTTTGACTCTATGTCATTCACTCGGATCCAGTGTTGGCGAAACAGGGATGGGGAGCCCAGCCTATGGCACAACAAACGTAGTCTCAAGCTAGCACAGCGGTCGGAAGGTGAACTCTGGTACAGATTCACACTTCTTGGCTAGATGCGTCTGGACGAGTCATAATGACCGAGCACTCGTCCGCAGCCAGCTAAGGGTGCTACACAGTGTCACCTCGCCAGCCTCAATCAGTGACCAGGCCGCTTGCAGCACGACCTCCCATTAAAACATATTGATTGTAATGTTCCACTTAAGAGCATGTAGCAGCTCCAGCTCAAAGTTGTTGACCATTTCCAGCCTTAGCCCCGAAGAAGAGCTCCATGCTTGCGCGGAGCGATGCACATCGTTGTATACTTGGAGGCTAACATCACTGCGGCAAGACAGCGACCCCGGGCCGAATATAACAGTTGAAGAGCGTCTTGTGGATTTCTTTTCGCGTTGCAACCATGATCATGTTCATCAGAGGCTCCCGCACATGTGGCCAACGTAAGATCCGCGAGATTCGCACGCAACAAGTAGTAGAGCACACGTCCAGGGCATTAGCATCTAGCCCGGATCCATGAATGATGTCGTTTATCGGAATTGGCCAGAAGATGAACGTTATCAATTGTTCTGGACAGGCTATACGCAATTAGATCTGGTACGCAAAGCTCGGAAAGTTACACACCTGGACCATACCAGCATATCCCATCCTCCTTCAGCAGCCGCATCTTCAGAGAGAGAGGTCCGATTGGGCCGTTTGTTAGACGCGTATCAAGCTTATAAGTTGACCGGCGACGGGACATGCGTTCTCGGGCATATGCCCCGTACGGATGCCACCAGGGTAGAGCAGAAGCGAGCATAGCCATCCTGGCGCACGATCAAACAAGAAGTGCCACGTCGTGCACCTGTACGCTTCCTAACATAGCACGTCACGTGGTACTTGGTAGTCAGCGCATCCGTAAGATCCGTGCAGATTCAGTAAAAACAGACTGGTCTTCGGTTGTCCAGTATGTTCGGCAGGAAGGATGGAAACAAATGTCCAGCCTGGAGCGAACGGCCGTGCCATCCACGGTGGAAGACCCTGATGAGCCGCCCTGGGGCCGCGATGCTCATCCTGAGTGGTATTGGATACCAGAGAAACTCTCAATTGGCACATATATCAAGGCTAGTCAGTCAGAAGGTGGCTGTGGAGAAATCGGCCATGATGGCGTCGAAAGGGGTAAGTTCCTCCCCTGGTTTACCAAGTACGCATCATTTACGAAAGAGACGTAGAACTTCAATCATCATTAAAGGAACGGACCCTCCCACTGTTATAAGACCACGCTCAACGATGTGAGCATCCGCCCGGGCATAATGGAGGCGCTCGAAAGCCAGGAAGAAGCTCACGGGACGGGGAACAACACCAATCCGGACATTGACGATGATCCCGATGCAGACGGCGATGAGGAGGACGAAGGCAACACAATTCCTGGGATGATTTGATCTGTCATGGATTTCACAGTGCTCTGTGAGGGCCTCGGTCAAATTGAACGTACTCAAGTGATGTGGCAGAAGGATCACTACATTGCATGGCAACAGCTGACAGCAGTTTCCCGTTGATGTCGGAACGATTCTGCATCTCCCAGTCTTCTTTAGTGATCCGCAAATCGGCCAAACACCACGATATGAGATGAAGAAAATGTTACATAGACAGACCAAATTGCTTTTCCAGAATCTAGCCAAGCGCATCGAATTCGAAGTCCGAAAGTCTATCACCGCCAAGGACGCTGCAGGGAGACGAATCAGGCCAGGCAGATGCATGCATATCCGATGAGACCAGATCCAGAGGTTCTGAGGGAGTTGTGGTGATCGCCGTAATCTTCTGCCTCTTATATGCCATTCGAGGGGCATATGAACTACCGCTCGTAAGTTCCAGACTTTCGCACCTGTCGATAATAGTTCCTGGCTTTGCGTGTTCAGGAGGGCCATGACCGGCTGTAGCGTTGTTGTCGTGTTCTTGAGGCGGAAGACGGACTTGAGTGGGACAGGCTCCATCCACGGATTTTAATCGGCTTGGGGGTGATAGTCCGTCTTTGAGCAGAAGACTGTCTACTGTAACGACCCTGTTGCATCGACCGAGGTACCCAGGCCCCTCCTCTCGTCGTGGTTCTATGCTCCCATGTTTTCTCGTCTTCCTTAGTCGCTCGATCTCATGATTGTCATTTCGACGATTCCCCCCTGTTCCCTGATCATCGGCGGAAAAGTCTTGCTGTTTCCTGGTGTCTTCATTGTGTTGCCGATGCTTGCGTACAAGATGTTGTGCCTCTTCCAGTCCCACTGAATTATGTTTTGGTTGCTCCAGAGACTTTACGAGCTCTCCGAACTCTGTCACTCTTTGCGCACGCGCAGCCGTCCGAGTTCGTAGGCTATTTGCTATCTCCTCAAGACGAGTCTCCAATTCTGCATCTTGTTCTAGCATCGATTGGACGCCCTTTACCAACTGCACAGCGGTCTGCTGGACCCGCTTGAGCTCGTCTTTTTCTACACAAAGAAGTTTTTCCCTTGTTGAGATCCCGTTCTCACGCCAGTCTAAGTTGTCCGACCGACGTTTGATCTCAAGCAGGAGTTCATGGGGCTCTTGACGTCTTTTTTTACTCATATGTTCAGAGCCTGGAGTTTTTTCACGGTTCGATTCGCCTCCGCGCTTGAAAGTGAAGACCTGATCCGCACCGCTCGGGTTGAGTATTCTTTCGATCGGCGCACTGCTTCTGGGTTGTTGGACTTGCTGTAATGGGAGCTTGGAATACGCAGGCAGAGGCTCATTCAAAGGCTGACCATGTTCGTCCAAACTCCAAGTTGATTCCCAACCCTCGAAACGATTGTTGTAAATCTCGAGCCACCTCCCCTGAAACGAATCCTTCTCTTTGAAAAGAAAGTCGGCGATCATGTTCAGATTGTGGATCGATACATTCGGCGGAGGAGTCCATCTCGTATGCTTAAAATTGCCCGATTCAAGTATTGACCTGACATGGAGGATTCGGGATTCGATATCTGACCGCTCGTAGTTTTTCCCTGGATCAAGGGCAAGTAGGTTGAAGAAATCCATCTCTGCAATCTCGGCTGTCACACTGTATGCGTGAAATCCAACCATGATATATCAACCTAGGAGATTGGTGAGCTAATATACAAACGATCTCAAGCTGCTCTTCTGTACCGGCTCTGGAGAACTCCTTAACGTCAATCGGATGTGTTTGGACGTGACAGCGTCACAAATGCGTAGCTCACGAATGCAAGGATCGGGGCGGGAAGGGCAGTTATCAGGGAAGACCAAGCGTTGGCAACGGATCCGGTGGCCGTATATGAGACGAGCTTAGTCCAGGTCCACAGGAGCATGGACCCGAAGCCACATCACATCTTCGCGAAATGCTATCAATAATCCAAGGGAGCAGGGGTTCGTGCGTGGAAGGTCCCGGAAATCAATGCACAGGGTAGCTGGGTCCACGCTAGACACTTCCAGCTCCATGCTCCACCAATGAGAGTATGGCATTGAGGAACTTATGCGACACTGTCCTTCGTTTGTTGCCCCAGAATATCTATTTGCCACCAGGAAGCCCGACCGACACGCGCACTTGGACCGTGGATGATGGACCATGAGATAGAGAAGGATTGTGTCGGCTTTCCAGTCACACACTAGGAGCAGCAGTCTAATTGGGTCCAGTCCCTTTCGAATGAAGAAGGCACAGAATATGGGCGAAGCCGCCATATTCATAACATCTTGGCAGAACTGCATTGTGCGGCAATACTTTACAGATTTGAGGTTGCTTGAATCTAGGCCTCACTATCAATCTAAAGGGTGCTCCAGTCATTGCGCGTGTTGGCTCTACAACGGAGAGAATGGCACAACTTTCTGGGACCAGTCTGCTTTCAACCATTGCGAGGCGCGCAGAGTTGTGTCTATGGATGGCTTAGAGTTCTCAACAAGGCTATATTCGGGGCGTTGACACTTGATAATCTTGAGGCTCAACCCAACGCTTCATGATCATCAGACCAGTCGATCTGCGAAGAACAATTCTCACTTCTAAGGGCACCAGTAGCACTGCAAGACTATTTGGTGCGCACTTGAAAGTGTGAGTATTGGTTTCCACAAAGAATCTCCCGATCTTCCCAGTGGACAAGGGAAGGTGATCGTGGTCGGCGAGTACAAGATCTCGTACAAATCACAATATCTGCAAGTCCTGGCAATTTAAACCAGATTGTGAATCAATTCCCATCACCAATGATCAACCGAAAAGAAAAGCGATGCGACCATGATATTTTGATCTCATTAGGTCCACGCTACCCGGCTAAAATTTGCCACCGACATAACTCCCGAGATGTAGAGTAGAGTTCGACTGTCTTCAAGATTCCGATCCCAGGGCAGGCTTCGAAGATGGGCAACAAATCCTCATAGTCAGGCTCAGCAAGAGATCTCAGATTCAAATGCTTAAGATTCGACAGTCGGGGTCGAAAGTTGACGAAGGGTGTGACTACAAGCCCGAGACCATTTCCTGTGTCCGTGATGCGACTCGTCTCAGGGACATCTCTCAGGTCAAAAACAGGACTGTAAGTGAGAGATACCAGGGCCGGGGCTGATTCGAGCAGAGAAGTAAAACAGACGGAGCAGAGGCTGCAGAACTCGAGCTTGAGCACTTCCGCGGCAGCTAAGTGTGGTAGTGCATCCGCTTCGTGATCCCAGTTGTACAGACAGGTGAGTCCCTGGACCGCGATACTTCTGAGCTTGGGACTGCGTAGAAACGGAACGATATTGTGTATAGAGAATTCGAATCCAATGTTGCTCAGCTCCAAGCTTTTCAGATTTGCGAAGGGGCCAGGATTACACATGCTTTCCAGCTGCGTAGTGAAGGGCCAAGTGATGAGCATTAAGCCAGGGGTGAATGGGGTTAGCGATATCGCAAATCGTTCCAGCGCCGAAGAGCGTAGAGCCATGAAAACGAGCCGATGAACGTATTCGTTGTACCACCGGCGTGACTCACGGTGCACCCATGGTTTCTCGAGGAACCAATGATCCAGAACAACATCAATCATGCGCAGGTCGTTGTGGAATTGATGTTTCTCAATGCTCTTGCAGAAACCAAACAGCCTTTTCGTCAACAGCCTTTCGAATCTAAGTGGCAACCCATGACTGTAGATAGACCGCATGCGACAGTCGAGGGCAGGTCGCAGATGTGTATCGGAGTAACAGGAGTAGAGTACGCTCCAGTGGAGAGCAGCCAGTCGCCGGCAGGTTCTCCCCAGTCGAGACACGGCTTTCGTGTTGCACCATCGCATTATCATGCACAAAAGCTCGTTAGGGAGTTGCAAAAGCTCGGTTTGCATCTTGATCTCGGTTTTATCGACTTGTGCTACAAACACATAAGCGGAGCTGTTGCACTCAGATCTAGATATAAACAAGCCTGGAGAATGGACTTACATGATAGTGCCTCGTCGACTAACATGCAGAAATCGAACCCGACGGAATGAAGACCATCAATTGCGCCTCTGCGCGGTATTACCTGCCGATCACACCGCTGGCGATGTGCACGAAATCACAGCAAGCCATGCTAATATATGAACAACAACTTCCGCCGCATCTAGAGCTGCATGGGGAATCACGCAAGCAAAGGCGGCAGTTTTGAGGCAGTTCCGGGGCAAGTGGTCTGTCCACGTCCACATCTGCCCGCGCTCCAAGCATAGGGCGATCGCAGTTGCTTACTAAGGTAGTCAACCATGAAAATTCCAACGAAGTCACACGCTCCATTTTAGGCCTCTTGTAACAAGTATGCATCCTTCAGACTTGGTTCCGGTGGCTCCATGACCAGACGCAATGTCGTCTTGATGGTGGGTGATTTTTGCGCCTCCTCACGGTCGCGTCGGCATGGAGGAAACGGCCGTGCGCGAATTGAACGACCTACCACTACCACCGCCAGCCTTGTGATCAGCACATGGGCCTACGAGTGACTTCAGTGCAATCTGGAGGACACGATACAGATCAGCGTTGCTTCTAGAAATCGGCTTCCAGCGAATGGCTTGCGATCTCGCTGGTTATTTGTCGAGCTGGGAAAAGACTGGCCTTTTCCAACCACGGGAGCCATACTAGGTGAGGAGTGGAAAGCAGGATGCTGCACGAATGATGTGATATTTGTCCAGACGACGGATGGTTCGTCCTGATATGCTGCATGGCAGTAGTTTGCGTTAGATCTGGCTAAACCCTAGCAAACGAATGGACGGAGAAATTGCAGTTCCCTGAGGAGCTGTATCTTAGGCACACTGGGTCTGGATATATATCACAGGAAAGAGCTGTCCAAGGATGTGTACGAGCTATCACTATTCTGGCAGAAAAGCCCGTATCGTCCGTCGCGTCAATTGCGGCACAATGTGGGCAAAGCGCTGTACAGTCTACAAAAACCCAGAAGAGCTCCAAGTGCGCTGCATGAACTGTTGATCTGTGTGTTTCGGTGCCGTGCATACTGTTGCCAATCCGTTGAGGCGAGGGCCTTTCCATACATTCGATATATCCACGTTCGCCAACAGTCGTCGGCTCGACCACACATATCGCCGCGCTACCATTTCAAGGATTTACGAATCGAAATCATCAGATGATCGCTTGGGTTCCTTCGGCCGACTCGCCCTCCAGCAGCTCCCATACATCTGGAATCTTCTGCCCTGTGCCGCTGCTCCTAAGCGCTCTTGTACGGTTACGTCCGCTGTCCCGCCGGTGCACCAGTCGTGAAAGTCGATGTCTCAATTTCGTTTGGGTTGGACTGGCAGTCTCGAACTCATCGCGGCTTGGTCCTCCTTGGCGAAGGTTTTGTGGATCTGTCGACGCTGAGATGGAGTTCTGTACCAGACCTGTCGAGCTCCCCATTGATGTACGTAAGTCTTGTCCGCTAATGTAACAAGCTTTGAATTTGGCCACGGTGTTACCCATGATTGCAGACCGTTATGAGTAACAAGCAAACTATGACAGAAGGGAACTTGGTTGACCTGCAAGATGGAGTGAGGCTCGAGTTGGAATACTCATCATCAACAATCCATCCTCTTCTGCGAGCTTGAGCACCCTCCGAACTTTCGCGGCAACTTCAATCAATCCCCACGAAGCCTTGGCGCCCGAATTGCCTCCCCAGAACCCTCTTACGACCAAATTTAGCATTGTTGGTGGCGCTCAGCATTCTGGAGCAGTTCTTCGGCGGATCTTGGGCAATAACTGACCGCTCCTGAAGCTACGCGGCGAAAATGCGGAAGTTTTGCGGCGATTCCGGGGTTTGTAGGCTTGGAGGAAGTACGCGGTTTGCCGCCACATCTCGGCGTCCTGGATCAAGATTAAGACTCGAATTAGAATGGGCTTAGCTCATGGCACGGACTTCTTCGGCACTTTCCGTGTCACCTATCACGTGCCTGTCTCTGGCAGTGGCAGAGTTGCAGACGCATTTGCCTTCACTAGCCACATTCGACGCAAGCGCCAACTTAGAATCACGACCGTCTAGCTCGGTGCGTCCAGGCTATGGACAACTCCGAATTTGTACATACCTTGGTGCTCCTTGCTTATGCTCGCCTTAAATGTTGTCCGGTGATCACATACAATGAGTTACCGTTCATTCGTGTAATGCTCGAAAGTCTCGGGTTGGAGTGCGTTTCAAATGTGTGGTTGACGCAGGGTGGTAAACAATAGTAATCCAGACATCTAGCGATATCATCTTCAACTCCTCGTGTTCCAAGTAGTCAGGCCGCTCTTGCAGTGATCTACAACCGTCCTATGGCATTTATATAATCCACTCAACACAGTTTCCAGTATGCCAAGGGCTGGCATTGGTTGTTGCAACTATCCTAAATCGGTTGAGGCTGTCCTGTCTCTGATCCTTGGTCGATGCTCGACAGACGACGATATGGAGGAGGCGTAGCGTCCAGATCAAGAGGAAAAGTCCGTTCAACTCGAGATTGGGAAATTGTAAAGCTCCACCACCTGACTAGAGGGAGACTGAGAAAGCGAATAGCCGTTTGCGTCTTGCAGTGCCCAACCTAAAGCCCACAAATAGCCCATGCCCTTTAAAAATAGAACCTCTCTCATTATATATCACAATTCGGACGTCAGAATCTCCTCAAATGCACCCAAAGCACTTGATGGGGTCTTTACAGTCAGTACCCATTCCGTTCTGCTCGAGGTGCGGTCGAAGAAGAAGCCGCAGAGGCTTGAAGGGACGGACCATTGAGGAAACTATCTGTCGAAGACGGATATGTTCGTCCGGGCGGTCACACCAATCGGTGGCCAGGACATGGGAAGAATCTAATACAAAACCACCGATGCCCCCAACGTACGAGGCGGCACTCGGCCGTTCTTTGTTGTTCGATGGAATAGGACCCCAAGAGCTAGACACGCCCGAGGAATCTAGCCTTCATACGGATCCAGTCACCTATCACACCAACCAAATGTCTCATTCGCCTACACAAATTGTAGAATTACCTACTCGAAGCCCGAAGCCGCATGCTCCTACACTAAGGCGCAGGAGACCTCGGTTTGAACCTTCCTTGAGACCTATAATTGAACATACAAGCCAACCGCCCCCTCCATTTAAAGTGGGACGCAAACCTTATCTCTACCATGGTGACGAACTCTTCTTACTACCACATTAGCACCCTACACTTCGTTGCTCGCGGCTGGTGGTTGACATTACCATGATCTCACAATAGGTTCCACATCCCAGATCTTCACAATGTCGTCAAAGGTCTGCTATGATGGAAATCACCTGCATCGTACGCGCCTACATACAAGGTAGACCCAATGTGTCCACTGCCGTAAAGTAGTGCGCTAGTAATTCGCAAACAGAAGGCAAATGCAATGTATCTAGCTAACTAATCACCGATGAAGGGATCAAGGGCGTGAGGGCAGAAACAATGAGGACCCCGCGTGACCAGAGAGCACTCCAAAGCCAAGAAGTGGCCCCCCGCATACGTTCTTTGGCTTGTGCATAATATGGAGTGGTTTTCAGGAATTGAGACTTCTACTTCGCATGCCGGAGTCAGGTAGCTCTCCTCTAGATTGAATGGCCAAGTTAGTGGGTCCACTTGTCCGCGCCGAAGTCTGTATGTTGTTAGTCGACACCCTCTCGTAAGCTACGTGGAAGGCGAGAGAAGTTGGAATAAGGCAGGCTATATCAGGTCATAGTCTGACGCGGACTACGTACGAATGCTGGTCGTAGAACCTTAATCGAATCTACACTATCTCATACCTGCAGTAGACGATTTCAAGCTGACACCGAGACTTATCTTTGCTGCTCGGAATCAAATGTAATCCGGTGCAAATGGGAAGAAGGCTGGGACAGGAGCAACACGATTCGCTTCTTGGTATGCCTTATCTCGAGGTCCTTGTGCACTCACGTTTTCGCCTCCCCGATGGCCGAGCGAATAACGTCCGCACAAACGATATCATTGGTGGATTCGACCACTGGGATCTTCCTAATCTTTCCAAGCTAGCTCAGGACCAACCTTGCGCGGTAGACTGCTCTAGACCCCGGTCACGAGTGCCGAAAGTATTGTCAAACAGCATCGGGGTCACCTCATTCTTGGCAAAGGGCACACGAGTTCGATTATCATGCCCAAAGTATAGTCGTCAACACCGCCGACGCACATGTCAAGAGGCAAAGTCGGAAATATTGACGAAACAAGCAGGCGGCTATTGCAATGCTGGTCCCGCTAGTGAACATCTCAGGCTGCCCTCCATCTGTAGGAGCAGATGATGAAGGCTGGAATATAGTAGATGGAAGGACCCAGCGATTAGAAGTGTTGCTGTAGTAGCTCGACCTCTCGGTAAGACTTGTTAGATTGCTTGGTAGGGTGGTCGAAGATGACACAGAAGAGGTCAGTCGGCTTCTGCCCTCGTCATTGGAGTAACAATCCTCCAATAATGGTAGACCCGAATCAGTTGACGATCTTCCAACATCAGTACGATCTAAGCGAAAAGTATGGTTGCTATCTGTCACCGGGGAGGAAGAGGGCACGATGCTAGATATACGACTAATGGCCGGAGAGCTTAAGCTCGTGATATCGCCGGCCTTAGACTCTAGAGTGGGTATCGGGATGATAGGTTGCGATGCGGGAACACCCTGTAGCTCCGGATCGTAGCAATCGTAAGTAGCCATAATATGAACGAAGGCACTCCGGGGTTAAAGACGTGGATGACTGGCCCACTAGGTACTTATATATTGACAGCGTAATTGGTCTCTCTCGTTATTCGAAATGCTATATTTAGCGTTCATCAAAGCTATGAATAACTTGAGAACGGTATACGTACCTGTACGAGGCACACGTTGATATATCCCACCAACGCTTCATGGACAGCCATTCACACATAAATCCACATGAACATGACATATAATAGCACAGTGGGACGGAACCTATAGCCAAATCGAATCAAAAGTTGGCTAGGTTTCATATTCGAACCATTCTTTGGTGGTAATGTCGGAGTGGGGATTCGAACACTACTTGGCTACCGTGGAAGCTAGATTCCTGGAATTATACCACGCGTCGATGGTTGCACTTGCATTCTATGCCACTGACGTGTCTTTATCCTAACGATAACATAAATCTCCAGTCCAGTTCACTAGGGATTCAGGTACGTGAGGTCAACGGACTATCATGTTACCGGTAACAAGCTAGTTAGGAGGATCACAGAGGTCATCTAGCTTCGACACGGCACGTTGTGCTGGTTCTACATCTATGCACTGCTCTATTGACAATACTTCTTCTCTCTAAGACACCTTTTTTGCACGAGAATGGTGAAAATGCCACGTAGTAGGAGGAAAAAGCTAAATAGCATGGAAGATCTTGCAGCCTCATAGCTCGTCGGTGTACTGCAAACATCTTTGAAGTAAGATACTACGCAGTTTTGAAAATTATCTCGTAGGCCCCGTGGTTAGTCGTTTCTGTCAGTTTCCTCTCTAGACGAATGTTGATTACAAAGTTCCCATCATAAGGAGGGAGGCAATATAGGGTCCACAACTACCTAGTGGCTATGTCAGTCTTCTTTAGAAAGAAGAGCGTCAAACAGATGACCGGGGACTTTACAACGGATGACTTTGAACTTCCCGAGACGAGGATAGGAGCTTCCTAGTCCAGGATCGACTTGATTACTTAAGTATCGAACACTCAAGACGTAGTGCCTGATACGATGATATGCCTGTCCGCCATGATACGGATTGCCCCTCAGTACAGCAATTGGCCGCCATATCTGTCAACATACGAGACACCGAAGGACTGCTGGACAACTATGCCCGAGGGGAGGCCATTCAATCTCATGCTGAGTGGAGACGTAGTTGAATCGACGCGTGTTGATTCTTGACTTGCCCGTGAGGCTTCTTCGTAGAAAGTTGCGCCGTTTTCTGAACTCAATGTAGTTTCCGTGAATGGTAATGTCAGACGATGGCTCTTTGATTCTTCCGTTGCACTGATCCATGCCCTTTTGCTTCTTCCGTTCCTGAATGCTCGTATTTTGTCTTTAAGTGCCACGAGCCTTCTAGTACCAATTCGGGATAAGTTGAACAAGCCTTGGTAAAGACTGATGACAATTGGACCATGCATTTTAATGAAGGACCGGATACTTGGAGCGCATGAGCAAAGCTGAAATTCAGTCAGCATGAAAACGGGATCGCGGGGAGGATTCGCGAGACTTACGATGGTGAGATTAATTTCCAGAGATCCGACGAGAAAAAGCGGAGGAAACCACCATGTTATGTCGTAGGTACCATAGAGTACCTTCCAGTGGAAGTAGATCCTGTCGACGTCAGCGGACCCCAAAGGAGAGGTCGTTCCAGAAACAGACCTCAGCACAGCCACCATGGATGCCAGCAGACCGACGGAGAATAAACATGCGATTCCAGCTTTGTCGCGCCTCGACATGTGTAGGCGTGCGATGATAGGCAAGGGAAGAACTACGATGACGATATCGAATGCAGCGAGGGTAGCACTGCCGAAAACTCCGACTATCCCATCGTTGATGCAATTTCCATGCTTAGACCATAGCCAGTACGCGTTTATCGGTCTGGAGTCTCGCCCTTAGCCTGCGGCCTTCCCACGTGTGGCCATGATAGCTTACATGCAGACAATAACGCTCGTGACACCGAATATCACGCCGGCTGCTCCATTTAGTGCGGATGACGAGCGTATGACCCAGCGGAACCAGACTATTCCTGCCTCTCCCAGTAGACGGTCATAGCAGCACAACAACGATTGTCTGATGCAGGTCCCGGCTGTTATGAAGAGCAATTTACTGACGGCCGACATCTTCACAATACTGGATAGATTCCTGGTTGGTACGTCCCATACATGGCGATTGCTACCAAAGTCAATCAGCGTTGCCAGCTTCATCCAATCTTCAATTCCACTAACCTGCCCAAGATTTCTGTGACGATTATGGAGCATGTGATGAAAGCAATATCGAACATCTAAGACAAGGATGTAAGCAAAACGGTGGCACGATTTGCATTAGGACTCTGTACTGTTGTTCTCAGCTACGATTACTGACCAAGGCAAGCACGCACCAGAAGTCATCCCAATTCAGCAACTTCCGGACATATCGGCGAGTGTACAGACGCAAAACAACAACGAGTACACATGCCGATAACAGGGCAATGTTCACGGCGAGATTCGCAGGTCCGCGTTTCACCGGGTCTTGGTAATCAGGAGGCGGCCAAGTCGATAGAATTGAGGCTGGGATATGACGGACCATACCTTTGGTGTTTCGATCAGGCGGACCTGTGTTCTAGTCCGTGGTGCAAGCAGTGATCATACGGATTTCAGAGCGGCATGCTTTGGGATCAAATATGGAACTTGCAACGCCACCGCGATGTTGATTGGCTCCTGTCTCTACGTCCTGGCAGAAGCGACTCATGCTTGGCGGTGTGGGTAGGTCATGAGGAGTATTGCTAGATTGACAATCAGCCACGACCGATGGTTGACTGGATGATCGCACTTGAGACCAAGATTGCAGCTTATCGAATGAAACCCCCACGATACCGACGGTGGACGATCATCCCACGTAGGAGCTGCGAGGTGACTGGAAGCGAAAGCAGCTGCGCGGTTTGTCGAACTTGGTATGCTTACCTCGATTTTTGATAGCACGGCTCACATCACTTCATGTCTGAATCCTCGAGTATTCTGATTTGCACAACGACAACGTAGCTTGATTGGGCCGACGAGGCACAACACCTGCCATCTTGTGGCGTGCGCCGTGCCGCCCTACAAGCTGCCGTCGCCGCGTTTTGGCCCCAAATATGCCCAACTTTTCTTGCTGTCACGACAATGTCGCGCCGCGGAACGCCGATTGCAATCCTTCGCCACCTTCAACGAGAGACGATGACGCATGTTTCGTATCAGCTGTCTGCTCCCGATTCAGGACCGCGCTCCAGCCCAACAGTGAGTAATCGGAGTTTGCCGTTGTTACATGCGGCCTTATCGCGGCTGCCTTGCGGGAGTAGCACGCACTCGTTTCTTTGCTTTCCCGTCCTATCCGACATCTGTGAGACATTGTCCGACAAAAGATGGACTCGGTGGGGGAAATTCGCCAGCGAACCCATGGGACCGATATCACCACGAGAAGAATGGCCTCATAGAGGCTTAGATATCCTAAACTCAATTGGTATGGACCTAGAAATAAAACATTGATCTCGGTGACGGATGGGGTGGTATGGAGCACGTCTCCCATTTTGCTGCAGGAGAGCGGCTACAGAGGCTTCGAATAGGGGGCGCTTACTGACTTGGTTTTGGTTATGTGCTGCGTGAGAGAAAGATCGTCTGGTCATCGGAAGCCAAGTTGAGTTGTTGGTCGGGCAACCAACCCACAGTGATAATCAAGGAAAAATGAATGAAAACCCGAATGATATGCCGCAGCACCAACATACACTCTCGCTTCCTGTTGTAGCCACCTGCAACAAAAGGTAGGGCACGTCGTCATTTGAGTGCACCAGGATAGTGACAAAATCCTCCCGGCTTTTGAGTGATCCAGGCACACAAGCTTCACCACGTGCAACCCAACACATGAGGCTAGGTTTAGCCGCGAAGACAGATTGCAGCAGTGATAAACTCTCAGATCGTCAAGCATCCCTTCGATCTCAGTATGGCGTTCAACACGTCTTCGATCAAGTCCTGTCCAACTGTCTTCACCAACGTGTATTTTTGCTCGTTCGCTGCATATCTGAACCAACGATATGGGGTTTCTTCGATGTCGCACTTCCATTGCCGAAGATCTATTCGCTTCATCCAACTTGTATAGGTCGACAAAACAAGTCGGCCTTGCGCACAGGGCGGAAACTTTAGCCCCGAGTCTTCGAAGGCTTCTGAATTTTGGTCGAAGAAGTAGGCAAGCTGGACATCGTGCTCCAAATCCTCGGGATGGACGATGACCGCAGCGTTGTAGACGAAGACTCCACTTCGGTCTTTTTCGCGGACCATAACTTTATCTCCGATGCGCGGCTGGTGTTCCAGATAGGCGTAACCCTTTCTATCGGTCCCTCTACGTTTTTCAGAGCTCCTTTCAGCAGGCAAGGGAGGGTATTCCAGTCTGAAGTCTTGCAAAGTCTTCATTGTCTCTTCACAGGTCCGCGTTGTACGGCTCTTTCCCGCCGGCCCTGCCGGCCGCAGCTGTGCTCGTGACGGTCGTCTTGGGGATCGTTCGGAAACCGGGGCGTCGGGCGGAGTAAATGCTGCAGAAGCGAGGCTCCTTTGGGTCGCTTCAACAACATTGCTGCGGCGGGTATTACGGAAGGGCGCGTCGCTGTCCACAGATTGTTGATCAGGCTCGGGCCCGCTGTTCCCTGCAATTTCTTCACTGGCCGATTCGTTGGACCAAGGACTCGAGCCTTCAGGGGTGGGGGATGGAAGACGTCGCCGCTTGGCCTCATCCTGCTGGTCATCGTGTGGGCTATCGCGTTGGTTCATTGGAGATGCTTTCCTCTTGTTCGCGCCAACTCGCTCATCGGGCGCGACAGCAACGTCTGCCTTTGTCTCTCGCACCGGTTGGTGGTGACCGATTGTTCCGTCGATTGTGGGGGCATCCTCTTCCTCCTCGATTGTTCCGTCGATTGTGAGCGCATCCTCTTCCTCCTCGATGACATCACCCTGTGCATCATCATCGTCGTCGTCGAACGATTGGCGGAACTCCGAATCACCATCGATGATCTCGCGTGCTTGAGACTCGGAGGGAGACTCGGAGGGCTCGATTGCAGACTCCATGCGCGGCTCGTGCTAGAATCTTCGGATTAGGGCGAGAGGGCTCCAATGTGACTAGTGTCAGAAAGGCTGACCGGTGGTAGAAGGGTTTGCGCGGCGCCGTGGAGGACGCGTAAAGGGGGGTCGTGGTGGAGAGGAGAGCCCAAGGCACTCGGAAGCAAGGCTCTAAATATAGAAAGAGGCCCAGGCCTGAGCATGCTGGACAGTTGGGGCCCGTGAGGTTGTCAAGCGGCTTTCAAGAATGATGTTGGTCGGTCCGTCGCGGTCAAGGGCCGGTGGATGGCGGATGGAGCCATCAGCCATCGGTGTCGTCTCTGACGGGAGACGGGAGACCGGACCGGAAATAGCCACCACCTCGCGACGCGTTGCACGTTGCACGTGCCCGAGCACGCCGGATCGGCGGTGGCGGCGGCACGTCAACAACTCGCGTCCGGTTCTGCGGGTTGCACGGCACATCTCAGCGGCATATTTGCGGCACAAACCGCAGGTTCCGCACCCCAGCCTCCACAATGCAAGCCTCATCAACAAGCATCGACTCGTAACGGTGTCGCGCACCTGCCATGAGCGTTGCAACTACGTCAGGCCCAATTTCAACAAGCCGTTATCACCACCGCCGTCCCGCTCAAGCGCTCAACACGTACTCCATTTCTGCGGCGATTCTGCGGCCACGAGGCGTATCCGCCCGATGCATTGAGGGCCGAGACACAGGTATGGCGCTTTGTCGGCTCTCCTTCAATTCCAGCCTCGACAATGGTCCCAGCTACTTGAAACGGGTCCTGCTACACCAATGCTGAAGTAGAATCGGGCAGAAATCGCGGTTGGTTAACAAAGCCTCAATTCAGAGGGTACAAAGGACAAAGGAGCCGTGTCGGAATTCTGTTGAATCGTAAACCTTGAATGTCCGATTCTTTTTCCTTTCGCAACCGATACCCTCATCCGATGAAGTACCTCTCAGCTTTCGTTGCGGCGCTCCCATTCATCCCCCTAACCGTACGAGCGATCCCCTCAATGGAGGCAGCAGCTTGCCGGGCCTTCATCGATGACGGTCCATGCGAGGGACCAGCGCCTATGACGGACTGCACTGCTCTTGCCCGGCACCTCCAAGGCGATTCAATCAATACGGCCATTCCTAAAGTCGACGTTCCGTGGAGAATCGCGATCGAGGGCAATTGCGCCCTGTGGATCATGTCATCAGACGACAACGTTCAAATCACTGTCTCCGACATCGCCACGGCATTGATTGAGACTTTGCTCAAAAATGCTGGCAGCGACTCTGCTTGCACCTCCGGCGTGTTTTCTTGTAACCGCAAAACAGTACGCTGGGCTGTCCGTAACTCGTTGGCTTGAATGTTGGCTTAGGTTTGACCAACGTGTAATCGGTCGGTGGGCCTTCTAGCACGGTGCGATGACCTCATCCGAATTCACGTTGCATTCTAATTGCGTTCGCCAGACTATGACCCTCGGGCACGAACTTGGATTTATTGATGGGAAGTGGAGGCCTCGCTGATCGTTATGAAATTCCATGGGAGCCTGCACAGAATGTCGATGGCGCACCGGGGGGACCCAGCGAAAATCTCGATGTAGTGGTACCAGAAGTGAATGCATCTCCCAAGGATACGTCTTCCAGAATCCAGAAGTTGATTTCTGGGATGCATTGATGCTGCAGGTTCCCAGCTGTTTAAAAAACCCTTCCGGTGCTTCCGGGTACTTGTCTCCGATAAATGCTCGAATGAAGAACAACACGTTAGGCGGAATGAATCAGCAACACCTCCCACTGGAGGCAAGGGGAGTAACGCAACACATGCGGCAACCTCGTGAATTTGCATGTGATTACGCGCAAGTAAGCGACTTTGAATCCGTTGATCCTCTACTGTCTGTTTCCGTCTCCCGGCCATCATTGGTTAATGTGCATCATTCAATTCACGGCAAGACCGAACACCTGTACGTTTGCTCGCCCGGCAGGAGTACCGGCCCCCAGACATTGTGTGGCGTGCTGTACGAGGGCAAGGCGGACCGAACCGCATCCAACCCGCATGAAGATGCCTACATCGAGGTAGTTGGCATGGCACGCTGTCGCTTTCTATGCGACAAACGAAGTGAGGCGGTTATCCGGACCTGTCAAGGTCCCCGCCATGCAGATAAACGCTTGAGATTGGCTGACTTGGGGGTAGTGAAAGGGCGAGAGAACATGGTAGTAACTCCATTGGCTGGAGGGATGATCCACGGCAGCTTTCTGGGCACGCAGAACATATTCTGACGATAAACTCTAGAAGGTGCCATGTCTAATGGCTCGGGTTCATGCGGACATGTCACAAAGCTCCTACGACCGCCATTGATGGTCTTGGGGACGCGGACGGATGCTGTGATGATCTCCTCGTTCAGAGGGGGGCCCAGAGAGGTTTACGCTGTTGGAAGTGCTTGTACGTTTGTGTGGGATTCAGTAAAGCTTCAGCCATACTCAACTCGACAGAGCATAGGTTGACACGCTGGCTTGCCCGGGAATGAACGGAGGATTTTGCTAACTAATATTTTGGTCCTCTCCCCGTTCATTGTCTTCCGCCTAGAGTTCTACCGAACAGAGTTAACGAGATATCCATTTTTTCGTCAGCTGTGAGCTCACCAGGCGTCGGTGTGATGTTCGTTTCCTCTTGCTCCAAGGGCTCGTTGCTTGCTTCCACTTCGCGTTGTCGCTTGGCTAAGTAATCATGTAACTTCTTCAAGGATTCCTTAACCAGTAGTCAGCCAGGATGCAGCTTATGTAGAATGGCTTGCATGTACCTTGCAGCTTAGTGTCAACTTCGTCCACTCCAGGTCTTCATCATTCTTGGGGTGCTGCACTTCATTGTCGATCATCTTGGAAATCCGCGACCAGACGTCGCATTCGGAGCCTTGGTGGTGATCTGGCTTCGGAATCGGGCGCTTACTGAGCTCCTGTAGAAACTCCTGTTGCAGCTATTTGTTGGCGAGTAGCTCGAGACATCGAAGGGCTTATACATACCTTGCAGTCCGATACCACTCTCGTCCACTCCGAACCATACCCATGCTCTGGAAGCCATCGGTGCTGTTCCTTATTTTCCACCATCTCAAGAATCTGGGTCCAAATGTTGAGATCTGTCGTATCCAAGTCCTCATTGGAAACGTTTGGGTTGTATAATTGATCAAGTACGGCTCGCGCAGCCGTCGGTAATGCTGACCAGCGCATTAGATGACCTGAGAATGCAAGGGTATCGTCCTCCGACTCAAGCCTAAACACAAAGTGAACAGTTCCAGCTGGTAAGAACACAGTATGACCAGGAACGAGCGCGCTGAATCGAGCCTTCGACATAGGTAAGTCCTGGTCGCGACGCCACTTGTCTCGATCATCATTATCAAGGTCTGAGAACCAGCCGATTCCGATCCGGCCTTGCTGACATGTAATGTAAGTGTCCTTCCCCCCGGAATCCTGATGTGGTAACGTTAATGCTCCCCGTTGGCCGATTAGCGCCCAGTCCTGGATGTTCTGCATTTGCGATCGACGAATCTTGCCACCAGTAGGATCACTACACATGATGCTGTGAAGTAGCCAGCAGTTCGGTTGCCTGAGAAAGGTTGGAGTTGAGTTGGGAATCCACATGGGCAATTCCAAGAGGTTGAGATACTGCGTTTCCTGCTTGAATAACCTTATTACATCCTTCACCGCTGTGGGAGTTACCGTCCTAGCCCACAACGGACTTTGGACATCGACCTGCCTGCCCTTGTCCTTGAGCGAGAGCTGATCCCAAAAGGCCGCTAAAGGTTTACGGGAGGTTGCCGACAACGGGCCCGAGTTCATGATCCAGTCAAGCTGTTTTGGTGTGTGTACAAACACTGGAACAGTCACGGACGATTCAAACTGGAAGAGTCCCACTGCGTCCTCCGGGCTCGAGAAATATTCGACTTCACCTGGGCCAGGCACGGTCATAGCCTGGAAAATCTCGAGGCCCTCCTTGTATGCGGCATGTAGGTGTGTGCCTCTCCTTCCTTGCAGGATCGTGAGTGCTTGCCGTATGATTGCCCGTTTGAAGCGTGACAATTCATCATCCTGTAAATGAGTTGGGGTTGCGGCGGCATCACCAGGTTCCTGACGACGAAGCCGGTGTCGAGGGTGATCATGCCAGTCCGGGCTAGGCTGAGGTTGGCGTTGCTCTTTTCGACCACGCTCCAGTGCCTGGAGCTTGCGCTGGGTTGTTTGGTTCCGTTTTGGGCGCTGTGCCTCCTTGCGCTGTACTTCCGGCTGCCTTGCTGCCGCGCTGGTCCGGGCCCTCTTCTCGGGTTGTACTTCCACGAACGCGAAGTCTCTGCGACTCGAAGCGGGCCGCTTTCCAGGCGTGCGACTTGAAGCGCTTCGGGTAGTCGGGGTACTGGTATCGCTCCCGGCGACCAAAGTTGTAGTCGTTTCTGTAGCCAATATGTTTGGGGGAGGGCCCTTGCCAAGACGTGGTGTTGGAACCACAATGCCGCGCATATCGACTTTGTGATTCCCATCAAGCTCGACGAAGAGGTATCTGCGAGGAGGCAGGAGCTGCTCGTAATCTACTTTCCCTGCTGGCCAGAGTTTCAGGGCATCGAAATGCCTTGTTGACAGCTTGGCTTGCTGGCGTCCATCGACTTTCTCGCAGGTGGTCTCGTACTCCATATAAAGAACCAGCTGGTTGAGTTTTACGCGAGCATTGTCCCAGTCCGGCTCTCTTAAGGCCGCATTAACGACTGCCTTGAGCTGGCTATGGGAGGCGTTTTCAAGGCGGAGGGCTTTGATGATTTCCTTTCCCCATTTTTCGGAGATACTTATCAACGGAACAAGCTTCTGGCGATGTGCATTGGCTGACTTGTCGTCGAGAAACGTGACCACATCTGTCGGCAGCAGGGCTCGTAGGTCGCTGTGTGATGCTAGGATGGTGAAGAGGCATAGCATCCGCCATTCAAAGTTCTCGTGCTGCTTCTTGCATTGGTCAACTTGCGATATTACCCAAGACGTCCGCGCCTGAGAATCCTTTTGGGATTCAAAAGTCGACTTGAGCCGGCGGAAGCTCTGATCGTCTTCGATTGCGTACTTTGACGCCATCGCGCAAATGCCGCAAGTGTGGCCGGGTTCAGTCGTGGTGTTGAGCCGGCGGATGGAGAGAAGGTGGCGCGGGTGGGTGCAAAAGGGGATCCGGGGATCCAAGGCGCGCCGGGGTCCCGTTTGGGACCGAGCGCGATACACGCCCCAAGAACGGACTAGCGGAACGGAACCGAGACGCGTCCCGCAGCTACAACTGCCGTCTCGCCACCACCCTCCACATGGGATTTGCAGATGGCAGAAAATACAATGCACTTACTATTACATGGTAGGTATACCAAGCTCGAAACACAGGTCCTCAGCCCCTTTGCCTCCGAATGTAACTCCTTTCATCTACAATACTTTACAATCACCCACCACACCCTTCGACAGATCGAGACCTGTCTTGACAAATAGCGATCGAGCTCTTCGATGAACTGGCCAATGCTTCGAAAGAACATCCGACATCTGGGAACACGTTCTGACATGGAATTACGTCTCCAAAAAACAAAGGGTGAGAGGCTGGAGGCAGGAGCAATGGAGTCTACATTGGTAGGGGCAGGCTTGAACGGCACTATCTAGGTAGTACGGCCGGCGCGGAGAAAGAACTAGAGCCAATGATCTTTCAACAGCTTCTGTAAACCCGGCGCCGGATTGGCAATTCCAATCGGACGTCGACAAATTTTGAGCTGAACCTATGCGCTCCAGCTCAACAATCCTCCAGGTCTGGAGAGCGCTCCATTGTGTTTTGACGCAATCTGTGCTCACCGCCGGCGTCTCTTCGCTGGTCGGCGTTCACGAAAGTTGCTGGCATTCTGAGCCGCCTTTTTGGTGTCCTGGCTGAACAATTCCTGCACAATGATTAGCTCACCATGAGGAGCAGATGCGTGCAAGGTTTCTCCGGCAGGAGTCGAATCTTTCGCCCCGCTCGCAGGTAGAACCTTGGTGGTGTTCTCATCGTTGAGAGCGGGTGTCGAAGCGGGTGTATTCTCTGTAGCAACAGAGTCACGAGCTGTGCACTCGTACCCGGCCCCTTTCATCGTATTAACTTCGCTCGGACATCCAGCTTTGAGGATGTCCTTCGGGACCGTAACGCCGGGATTCTTCCCCTTCGATTGTATTTTAATGTAAAGGCTCATGTTCTCCGCGAACAATTTCAAAGTCTGATGGTAGGTACTGAATCTTTCAGCCTCCAATTGGGCCACCTCCCTCTGCAATGCATCCAATTCGGCGATGTACTGGGACGCGATAAGAGTCCGTGCGAATATTGGGTCACACTGGGCCAGGAGTCGATCAAGTAAGAATCGCACTTGCAGTCGGAGAAGAGAATGGATGTCGTTCTGACGCTGTATAAATTAGCTACGCTCTCCAGCGAAACATCCCAAGGCTACGAGAGATAAAGCTTACACTTGAGCCGTCGCGATGGCTCTCGTCAGCCATTGGCAATCAATGCGTGAACACCTCTCACTGCATTCCGACGATGCTGTTGGCAGCGATGAGAATGATATTTAAATAGGGGAACCGGGCCATTCCAGAGCACAAGGACTGTTTAGCCGCAAATTCGCCCGGAGTTCTCTTTGAGACCAATCTCGGGCGGTTTTGGGGCATTTCGCTATACTCGTTACGTTACCAAAAGGGGCAGAGGGGGATACGCATCAAACTATATTTGTGATCTACTTATGCTTGTCTCGTCCTGATGGACTGAAAGGTCCCCATGATGTTCGATACTTATAAGAAGGGGTGCAGTGGTTGCAGAATTTATCTCATTGTGAAGGAGTCTACTTGATCCATTGGCCCCCCTCTACTTCGAAAGCTGACCGCAATGTCCTTGTACAATCCAACAGTAGGTTTGAATGACTAATTTTTTTCGTACTCTACTCAGGCATCCAGTCTCATCCGCGTCGTGACGACATGCAGGAGGCTCTTGACAGCTCGCTTAGCGACGAGCATCTTATCGCCGGGGCTAATCGTCTCAAGGGCGCGATCGCGACTTTGGTTAATTGTCTATCTTCGATTGCGAAGAAAGAGCAACTGAAACAGATGATTGAGAACCACAAAGCTCAATTGGTATCTGAACGGGCCAAACTCGATCGACTTCGACAAGCCAACGTCCATCTGAAGAAGGTTTATGGATGCCTGAATTTGGCCTCAGGTGCAGCAGACGGTGATGACTCGGAGGACTTCAATGGGAAAGGACCCTGCGTTAGGCAAGCTCAGGGGGATTAGAGGTAACATCAATCGATTATCGATTGTTCAATATATCATCGCGAGAATAAAGTGATCGATGATCAACCTGAGTTGGCCGTAATGTCGAAGACTTTCGACGTCATCCAGTAATAAAACACACGCATCTACACATTGGAGAAGTGGTCCGTCTCAATCCTGTTACATGTCACTGCAATGGAGCACTTCGAATGCAGCGTTCGGTGTGCAAGACCTTGCCTAATAAGCCATGAGAATGCACGGAAACCGTGGAAACCAGGAGAGGCAGCGGACCTCATAGTCTCGGACGACATCGATAGTGCGTTCTCTATGTTGGTGCGGGCAAAGCACTGAATGTACGGATTAAGGATGACGGTTTAGCCGTCAATTCATAGGACTGCAGCAACAGCCAACGAAACCCTGCTGATTCGGAACAGGACCTTGGTATCTTGAAGCCTGTGGCTTTCCACCTATCCAACAAGATCAATCAACATGAAGTTCCCTAGGTATTTTGAAGCGACTATCTCCTTGGAAGCCGGCCTTGTCTCACATACATTCGTTGCATGGTTTCAACACTAAAATAAACAAGAGCTCAAACTTCTTCCTTTGCGTTGCGCCTTTTATAGCAGAGCCTAAACTTGGAAGAGCCGAAGTTCTCCAGAAGTGAAGCCCGTATATAGACGGAACCCATCTTGCGACGGAAATGCAAAGAACACGCCGGACATCACCAATGCGCAGTCATGAATGACGAGTGCGTACATCCTCTGATACTTGTCCTAGAAAAGGAGCTTCGACTCTCCATTCAACGTCTAAAAGACTTCACAAAGCGGACAGAGCAGCGGTAGGTATTTTGTAAGGCTGATCAACTTTCACTAAGAAGTTAGCTATGCACAGATGCAGGAGTCTGAAGAGCAACGTTTAAGCGAGATCTCGGAGTGTATCAAGGACTATGCGCATCTATTGAAGTGCTGTATACCATGGAGACCGATAGCGATCGGTGAACCCTCGTCTCAGGGACAGGCCAGAGTCGCGCGAATGCAATAGCGACGACTGTATGTTTTGATATAGTATTGCAGCCGCTGATCATCGTATCAAGTTCAATTTGGGCTTTATCAAAACTTCTTTGAGTAAAAATGTGTACGGTGGTGATCCCCAAATGGTCCGTTTGATAGCCTCACGACTTTTGTCAAGTGATCGCGAGTAACTATTGCCCCAGCGGAACATGCTATACATTATGAAATAAAGACCAACAGTTATCGCCTTGAGAGCTGACACAGCAGTTTCCAGAACCATTCGTGTAGACTCGACTCGTAGATGGATCTGTTCATCCGTCTTTCTAGAGTTTCGCTCTCTATCCTTATACGTGTCAGTCCTGACACAGCGTGTAGTCGGAAATTAACCTTTTCAATAGCAGGTCTACCTCGTTCATATGCCTATTATACTCATCCAGGAGCGGCACGATCCTAAGATCATACTGCAAGGTGGCTACATCAGTATCCATCGAGCAAGTCCCATTATCTAATGACAAATCGAAAGGATTGATTGTATCATCCAAAATGTTTTCTTCGTATCGTTGTGGCTCGTGTTCGGAAAGCTCTACGAAGGGCTGCTGATACACCCATTGCTCAAGGCTATCATCGTTGCCGTTGAGAGTGGGAGTGCTGGATGATGCGAAGAAGTCATTACAGGGATCAAGCTCAGGCGTATCCCAATTTACTGACATATCGCGTTTGTGTCACAAGGTGGGATTCAAATCGATCAGTAGCAAACCTTTTGTGGTCTTGCCCTCTTCATATCCTGAAAAGATTCGCCGAGACTAGAACCAAGAGCTGGTCAGGGCAGATCTTGTTAAGCATGCAGCAACAATTTACTATTTTCGGATTCGGGTTTATCTCAGAATAGTTTCACTTGGGATAAAAATAGCACATGGCGAGGGTGTATAACCCATTTATGACTGTACATCACATCCTGCTTGATGGTGTTGCTTACGAAACGATGCTAAGCCAGGCCATCGCGCCACTCAAACCGCGACCCCGAATGCATCTTGATAAACAACTGCCGAAGCTCCCGGCCACTAGCAAATCCCATCCAGAAAAGGTGATCGCAAGCCTTCTACACTCCTTGAACGAGGCACACAAGAAGATAGCAGACAAGAATGAAGCCATCATGATGAGAGAAGGCCAGATACATCAACTGTTGCAGCGAGTTGAGGAACATGAGGAAACTAGAAGGCAGGTTTCAAACAAAATAGAGGAAATAAAGATCAAGGAACGTCAGATCTGTAGCCTTGTGAATCAGATTGAGGAGCTGGAACAAGCATCACATGACTTTCAACAGGTTTCAGCGATCGATGGCCGTACAACCCAAGACTCTGAGGTAGATATCGGAGTATTTCCCGTATGAATACTGCTATCGCCTCCAGTTTAACCATTGACTGATGCTCCCCAAAAGATGCAAATTTAGGCCGTCTAAATGAAGCATGCTACACCACCTCCACTGATGCAGTTTCGATTGTCCGTAGAGTGGCTTCCATACTCCAAACGCATAGATAGTAACAGGTGGAGATAACTGCGAGTCTCCGAATGCATCTAGTGAAGATATTCCGGAAATATATTAACGGTCTTTTATACGATCCCTACGTAGTTGTATAGAAGAAATATCCCCGCTCCTTATTGCAAATCATCGCCTCGGTAAGCAGGGGTCTGAGTAAAAAAGGCACAACCTCATGTTTGAGGATAGAAAGCTTCTATATATCAGTAGGTATGTCTAGGTAGTTATCCCGTTACAAACTGGACTCACCTCCCGTATCTGGTGAAAGCTTCCAAGGATTTCCTGACTCGCAGTGATAAACGCTGTTGCCGGTGAGGTAGCAGGCCAACGACTGTTCCCTGTAAATGAGCTAGGACGTTCAATATACCGGTCTTTCAACATGAGTTCTGTCACGATGTTCACCAGGTCTTGGACGTTCGCACGCTCGCGGTCAGTATCGTGAGGCAAGATATTGCCGGTAACTACAAACGATTGTCAATTTTGAAGTATAGATGCGGCATCCAACTAACCAATCTTGATGTTGCCTTTCGCCGTTATCATTACACCATACGAGGTTAAGTTGACGACCGATAACTTGTTGATTTTTAAAGTTTCAAGTCCGGCCAACATCTATAATATTTAGCATTCAACACATCTGAATGGGTGAGACCGGAATCTATACTTGGACCATGATATCCGCCAGTTGAACTAGGCTGGGATACGTCATACTTCTGATAAAACCGTTCAATGACATAAGCGCGAATTCGTAGACAACGTAGGTTATTGTATGTTCGCAAAAGGCTTCTTTAATCTCCAGGAGGTTTTGGTGCCGGATTCTCCAAAGGCTTGCCAGGTCCACATATCCTGGACAATCAAACTCCCTCACTAGGACCTCATGTCCAATACGCTCTTTGTGAACTGCGTAGTAGATAGACCCATCACGGAAGAGCTTACACCGCTTTGTATAGATCATCCATGGCGATCCATTTTGTGCTTCAAGCGTTTCATTTGCCGCCCTATCTGTTCTGTCGTTCTCTTGGGGCAATCTTAAGATCCTCAAATTGCCATTCTGTCTGGCCGTAGGAACATTTGGCCTTCTGCGACCAAGACGAATTCGCGACTGTCGTTCATCTCGAGAAGGCGCCATCGAAAGCGCTTTGCGGGCAGATCGGTATGGCAGGTTGGCTTTCCTGGCTAACCGTGTAGCATTGGCTCATCACGTATCCAGTCGGCACTACCCGGATATAACTACCAATTAGGACAGATTGATTTCTGCTGTTGATAAACTGGGTTTCCCCATAGATAGACCTATAAAAATAGACTCGGACTTTAGTTCGCCAATTATTTATAGACACTAGTGAATGCGGACCAGGTTGAATATACAAGTCGAGTGCCCCTAACTGGGACCTTCGAGAGATGCATTTACCTACTTCCATAAGCATTCTCGATGCCACAATCAAGCAGCTCCCATTGGTTAGGGCTTAGACAAAGAGGGAAGCGCTCTTTCCTCCTGGTATCTGAGCGTTTGCGACTGTTGATTAGTCAGCTATCCGTAAACTATCTACAGCATCCAAGCCTTCTCGTACTAATTGGCAACTATACGAAGGATGCAGCTCTACATCGACTGTTCGGCATTCGACAAGGGCGGTTAGCACTGAACAAGCGGGCCGTCGGCGATATTCATCTTCATTGTGATCAAAATAGCGCGTTCAGTGAGAGACCGTTGCTAGTTGCGGATGGTGATTTAACGGAATCTGCGATATGTCATCCGGCCCAATACAGGAATTCTGATCTTGTAGAGCGCTGGATTGAGAACCAGCATGGGTCGTCCTATTCCAGACTGGTGAAAGATTTGTATTCGGTTCTGATCGCTCCCTTCGCAGACGCCTTCTGCATTTTCGCCGATGACCTCGGCGGTCTCGAAACAACTGCACCCAGCTAGGTCATCTAATTAATCTCTTGAAGCTTGACACCAATCCAGGAGCTCCACAACCACATCTTTTGGTAGTGAAAGATGATGCGAAGGGTGGAAGATTAAGAGAAGCGGAAGTCCATCGCCAACTTATACAAATGGTGGTTGAGGAAGTACCCTTCCTGTAGTGAAGTTTCGCTGAAAGCGATTCAAGTCGTCCTGATCACCTCAAAGGGACGGATTTCACCAGAAGCGCGGTTTCTCAGGCTAAGAGATCGACTTTTGCAAGGCGCTGATGATTGTAAACAGAGAAGAATAGCGTCAGCTTCACTCTTTCCCTCAGGCTATTTCGCTTCTTTCTTCGATTATGCGATGAATGTCTTCCTCAAGGGATCAAAGACGCCCGTCAACTTCATCCGGGAGTCTCGAAGTAGGAGCATTGTGCTCAAGGATTCTGTCGACCACATAAAGGCTTTCTTGGACCGGATCGAATCTCCAGAAGACTTGCAGAGTTTTGCTGTCCCCACAATTGCATCGAGCATGTTGATCGATTACTATATCAGCAGCGGCCATGGTATGAAGAATAATGTTTCTACTTGTCTCGTATGTCGTTAACAACCTCAAGCATTCCTACCCGGAGATGTGTTCGATACACTGTACAAAGAACAGCTGGAAGTTTCTTTAAACAGAATTATCAGCTTTGGCACAACGAAAGCAATAATGCTACGGTCCGGGTTGTTGAAGTTGATTCGCGCTGCGCTGGAACGTTTATTTGAGCAGTATCAGCAAGGCGATGAAGAACTTAAGCTTTCCACTTGAGGACCTTACAACGCAGCCAGGATCTGTGGAGACGATTGAGTGGTAGTATGCGATGCTTCTGCTGTCTACAGCGGCACTCCTTCTATCGACTGCCGTGTGGACACGATCTTTGCGAAGAATGCCTAATGTCGTTCGGAGACGCGGTAGCGGATCATCGCTACGCAGTAGAATTATCTGCATGTTTACTTTGCAAGAAGGTGTTCGACAAGACCTTGACGTTCAACTTTAAGCCACCACCGCCGGTGTTGGGATCCTCTGTATCGACGGAGGTGGCGTACGTGGCGTGATGCCACTAACAATACTATCCCGTCTACGGGCCCAGTTGGGGTTACCCATTCCTTTGCAGACTTTTTTCAAATCGTCATGGGGGTGAGCTCCGGTACGTCTCTATCAATACTTGAGGGCACCAGCGCAGCCCCTTCACTTTCAATACCCTAACCTCTTTAGGCGGTCTAATTGCTCTTGATTTCGCAGCCAACGGTGAAACCCCTGAAAGGTCTCTGGAGAAGTTCAAAACTTTGGCAGCCGCTGCATTCACTCGTCGGCGGTTCCCAATAGTTTCCCTGGCCCGACGTTGCATTAGAGCGTTTCGAGGATTTTCCCGCAGTCTGCCCCGTACCATGCTGGTACTTGTACTTGCTCTAGACGTCTTCGAGTCCTGGTTCAACGAGGGGCTGTACTCCTCTGCTAATATTTGAGGATGCGTTGAAGACAGTTTTTGGTCGACGCAAAGGCTTTCCGATATCTCGAATTCTACGGGAACGGGTCTCAGAATCGCCATTCCCGTCGCCACCGTGGGGATCAGCCATCAACACTGATATTTACTAACTATACTGCCCCGGCGGACGTTCTTACGGTTCGTACGTTGTGATCCGTAATCTTGGTCTGGACGCTGACATGACCCAGCTAGACAGCCAGTGGAACAAGGAGCGGAGGCCTTGTATGGCAAATGTAAGTTATATCAATTCAGCTAAGCTACACATGGGATTTTGCCAACTTTATATTGTAAAATATAGTGCAAGATGTGCAACTGCAGCTCCTGGGTAAGTCGTAGCCACCTTTCGATCAAGTGGAGATAGCTGAACAACATGCGTTCGGGAAATGTTTAGATTCTTTTCTCCCAAGCACATACCTAAAGTTGGCACGTTCCAAGATGCCGGTCTCCTGGAGAATGATCCATCTATGTCCGCTCGCCTAGCTGCAAATACAACGTATATTGGCTCAAACATTGACTTTCTGGTCTCCCTGGGAACGGGGGAACGAGATTTGGCCCCACGCGAATCGGAAGCATATCGCCTCCCGGTTACACAGCGAAAAGAGAATGTGCTCCTGCGGATTTTTCATCTTGGGCGAGAGAAATCCCGCGACGTTCAGGTCAAGCAGAGCTTTTATAGGCGACTCACGTTATCATAGACTGAACGTGTCCCTAGAAGGTGACGAGCCCAGACTCGATGACATTATGAGCATGGACGCGTTGGAGCGGACTGTTCACCACAATGCAGGCTTACAAAAATAGCTTGAATCGTCTGGTAAATCGCATGCTAGCCTCTCTATTCTATTTCGAGCTCGACGGGCCGCTCTCACGGAGTGCCAGCGTATATAAAGGTCATGGTCATATTTACTGCATTCTCGCAAATCGAGATCCAGCAAGCATATCTTTATGTAAAAGATGCAGCAAGAGTCAGCACAATTTGTTCTAGATGAACAATTACTTGATCTTCCCACCTACGGCTGTTGCTTCGATAGATCAGGCCGTATGCGCACTGCGGTGGAGCTCAACACGACCGGAAACTTTTCGATTCGTCTTAAAAGGGGGAACAGAAGCTGCTGCCCATATCAGCGGGTCTCCCTTTTCGATTCCGGACCTTATGAAGAAGCAGCGCTTGGATAACGTGTACGGGCCATCGTCCATTGGTACAAAGCGGCCATGCGAAGACGAACTACCATGGAGCCGGGAAACGCTTGCGGTCCTAGACATCGAACTTGGCACCGCAATATTCCTTGGTGCAACCGGTGTCAACCTCTAGCACGCCGTCACGTCTCGATCCGCGTTCCTTTTGCATAAATTTCTAGTCTCCGTCTCCCAAGTCGGTATGCCCAATCAGCCTTTGATCGCGTGTCAATGGAGTTAACACCGACCCGACACCCGATAATTTGCTGTGCTGCACGAAGCGACTGCGGGTCTACGGGCAATAGGATCGTTGACTTGCGGAAGCAATGCGCAGTTTAGATCATAGATCATTGAAAAGGGTCTTCCAAGTGGCGCACGTGTTAATGGGTTCTGTCAAAATGGATAGTAAACAATAATTGGGATTGATAATTAACTTGCTTGGGGATGATTCTGAACTAAAATGGAGCAGCCAGAAATGGAGCCTACAAAATGAGCCCACGCAAGAAGTGCGACAGTCGAAGTAAGGTCGTGCAAGAGAACCTCGCTGGAAGGTGTAGCATCTGTCGATACAGATACGCTATGCGATTCCGTTCCCGAGAGCCATATCGGGCCCCAACGTCGAACCGAACCTAGTGTTACGGTGCCAACGTGTGCGGCTTCGAATGCTGATCATTTGGCGCAACTTGCTGTAGTTCTGCCCCCCGCATTAAAATTTTTGGATTACACACGGCCTACAGTAGTTGCAATGGATTGGGACGTGCAAGATAGCCCATATGGTAAAAACCGCTTAGCTCAATGCACTTGTCCTGGATCGCCCCAAGCGTGTATAGTTTGTATGAAAAGATGCACGGCGCGACAATCCCTCCATTATTCGAGCTCATCATTAAATGGATCGAGAGCTCCCAAGGTTGCTTACATAAGCTCGTCAAAGTGTTTTGGTCCACACACTCGAGCGCAAAAGGCAAGTACCGGTCCATTGGTTCGTATAGACGGTGCTAACGTTGAAACTTCCTACCCAAGTCCTGAGCTTTGGCTCAAACTGGACAACGGGCCAAGCATCCAACCAAAGACAGGCAATGGTGAATCGTTCGCACGGTCCCAAGCAGGCGATCAATGCCAGCTTTGCCTGTACGACCCACGAACCCGAATCCGGTGTGTTAAGCGACCACAGATTTCGATCCAATAGAAAAAGAGCTGTACCGTGCCTCTGACTTGGGCTACGCGTTCGCAATGGTGGGACGAGTCAGTCTTGCTGCCGACCAAGCATGGAGCCGCCTGGGCCGTCAAAAATAGTCATGATCTTCAGGATAATCGGAACAGAGGGGACATGACGTATAGATTGACTCTGCAGGGGCAGTGGCAATCGCCGAGTGGTGTGGGGAATTCCGTGGAGTGACGTTTGCGGCTGCATTGGGGCATATTCGCGGTATTTTGTGGGCGACTTTGCAGCTCTGCGCGGCGGATTTGGGGCGGATTTGGGGCGGTTTGCGGCGGATTTGCGGCAACCTCGAAGTAGTCACTGCCGCCGCCTCGCAAAGATCGGACATCATTGCTCCTGAGGCATTTCCGCGGCTGCCGTAGATACCGGGCCAGGTTTACCGATACTGTCAGTAGCTTCCATGTAAGCTTCAGCGCTTAGCGAGCTACGCCGATAAAGGTAGGAATTAGTTACACATCAATTTCAGATATGATGCCCCTTGCTGCTCGATCCGTCGCTTATGCTCACTTATGACAAGGGTCCTGCTCTATACAACAATTACCCGACATTGAATATTCACATGTGATATCATCCACGACCATGGTTCGCCACGTTCCGATTGCCGTACTCCTATCATGGCCTCCCCCAAACTACTCGACGCCTCAGACTCGCGGGCCGGCGAATCTCGTGATTCTCGCGCTATTGCTCGGATTAATGGTGCCCGTTGTCGCCATTCGCCTCTATGTTAGAGTTCGCATCAAGCGATTTGCTGGCTGGGATGACATTTGGTGTGGTTTCGCAATGGTATTTCAAATAACATGGTCATAAGTAGCGCCATCAGCGATTGTCCTGCCACTAACATCTTGCATCAGATCTTTAGTGTAACGTTCACTGTCTGCGCAATTTTAGTGACTGAAGCGCTCAACGGGCACGTATCTTCCCGAAGCCGTTCAAACGCTTCAAATACTGATGCTTGGACCAGCAACCGTCACGTATGGGACATACCGGCTGTGAATATACCTCAAATAGTGAAAATGGCAGCTATCAGCAAAGTTGTTTTCACTGTGGCTGGAGCAAGCATACGGCAGTCACTCCTCTGCTGCTACATGCGTCTTCTCGGCGAGGCAAACATACCTTGGTTGCGGCAGGCGATATGGTGTGCAACCGCATTCAACATTGGGGCAACTATTGCATTTGCTACAACAAGTATTGTAGTATGCATGTAAGAAGCTTTTCTACTGTTAAGTATCCCTCTGACCTCCACCTCTAGACCAATCGAAGCATATTGGTCATGGTCCGTTCACGGTCGATGCATCAACGAAGGCATTGCCGGGATAAGCAGCGGGATCTCGATTGCCGTGCTTGACATATGTACCGTGATTCTGCCAATACCAGTAGTATTACGGCTTCATATGTCTCAGCAATCAAAGACCGGGGTCATATGTTTGTTCTCCCTTGGCCTGATAGCCTCGGCTGCCGCCATTGTTCGGTATGAAGTCGCTGAACGTCTTGATACATGGATGACTAAGAATGGTTGCACAGGATATACCTCCACTGGAAGCTTCTCTACGGTACCTACGACATATCATGGTGGCTCTATCCACTATTCGTTACTGCATCAGTAGAGATCAATCTTGCTATAGTACGTGACGAACTCGCATCCTTAGGTGAACGAACTAACCGAACCTAGCTATGTGCATGCGGTCCAGCTCTCCGATCCTTCGCACAAGCACGTCTAGGATTTATCAAAGCAGGCGTACGAGCCCTATGCAAGCGCTGTAGAAACCCAGTCTGCGGCCATTCAAGGGGGGAAGGAACGCCTTCTGGACTCTCAATTTTACAAGCGAACACAAGCACGACACAGGACTCAGTTCCGTCAAAGCATCAGATTAACACAGTCACCTCATTACACTCAGTCGGCCACAGGGGGAACGGATGGACAATGTATTTTGATGCTACACAATCAGACAGTCCCGTTAGGTCGGACTTCGAGATGTCCAGGCCAGGATCGCACAACGGTGCCAACAGTGATATCAGGCCGTCCGAGTTGTGTTGGGCGTGAAGATGCCAAGACGTTACATGTCACGTTCGCTTAACTCCTCCAGTATGTCGAAGCTCGTCCAATAGATATTGCTTGCTCCTGTTTCCTCTTCTCGACGTGTTGTGCGGGTTCTAGATACTCGAATGTCGATGTCAATTACCGACCGTTCTTGTTGGCACTGGGGCGCCGAAACATTCTCGGATCATTTACAGCTTGTCCTAGCGCATGCGCCATTGAATCTAAGTACTCTGTTGAGGCCCTCGCCTATGATCAGCGAAGATAGGGTCTATGGACCGCGAGTGCTAGAAAATGTACTAGGTGCCGACACATGCGATTGCGCCTATCACAACCTCTTTCGGGAGATCCTCCGTATCTTTGTTCTCAACCATGTGAATAGAATGCCATATTTTCTAGTGACGTATTGTACGACGCTTGGTGAACGGAGATAGTTGCATTGGCGGAAAGTGGGCATCGAGAAAATCGTGCGCCTTGAGCTGCCAAACTTATTAGTATGTTAAGGAGTAAACCGCCGTCCGAGGAGATGTTGAACGGTTGAAGAACAGTAACCTAATAGGCAATCGGCGTTTCAGCTATCTGTATAACCTCTGGAGTAGATACAAATTACCTACGTAGTATGTAGTATGAAGAGGCCCCCGAGTATCACGTGAGATGTCAGGACGCACCACGTGATGAGACGACGCGTCTCGCTCGCGTCCCAAGACGTCGTCTCGCCCGCGTCAAGTGACGGCGTCTCGTTCACGTCGGGTGACGGCGTCTCGCACGGGTCACAAAACGGCTTCCAGCGGCGTCATAAGACGGCGTCCCGCCTTCCTTCCTGACGCCTGACCCGCGTGGTCTTTCTTTGGCACACGGCGACACGACACCGTTGGTTGCATCCCTCCTCCCAATGCCAAATGCCTCGCATCGCAGACTTCGCCCTGACATAACGCGACTTTTCGCTGGTATCATTCGTGTGACGCCGGTGACCAACAACTTTGAGGCTATATTGTTGCGTCGTCCACTTCCAAGAGCCTACGACTACTTTTGCAAATGAGCTGTGAACGAAATGTCCTTCTCTCGGATCGTCTTGATATGACGGCATCCAGATCCATGAATGGCAACCCCTGGAGTTACAAACGCATTGCTGAGCATCTGAAAATGCCAGCCACATTCGAAAGTTCAGCAAAGGTCGCCAATCAGTGGAAAACATTCAAAGCAGCGCTCGAGACGGGGTTGTCAGAACCTTCACGGCAACCTTCTGAAGCAGTACAACAAGCAGCTGTTAGAGAATTCTGTGCAGCTCTGGGCGTAACGCAGACAACGTGTTGAAAACCCGTCTCATGCAGAAATGGCGCAAAGCTGTTCGAGGTACCGTACCGCGAGAGAAGGCCACACTTTGCGAACTTGCTGTTCTCGGACAGTCCAACGGCGATCTTCCGGATGTTCCAACACTGGAGGGCGTGCGAAATGTCGATGTGTCGGCAACACCGCGCAAAAAAATTATATGGATCGTAATACCCGATGACAATGACCCTAAATGGATACAAAGGGCAGCAACTGTTGCATATCGATGTTTCCACACACAGAGAAACATGTATGGAATGCCATGGCTTGATGGAGATTGGGGTTGCCGCCAAGCCTTCACCTTCTTTACAGAGTACAAATGATGGTCTCTATATTCATCAAGGCTTGGCTACAATTCTTTTAGCAAGGACGCTGACATCGACACCGATCGAGATCCAGGATTGGAATTGGCTGGAAAAGAAGATGGCACACGGTGCACATGGTCTACTGGCCCACATCTCCGATAACAATGTTGACGGCGATCGCGATACGAACAAGCAACGACGTATCCCTACTTTGATCATCCTAAGTTGTACGGGCAAACATCCTCGAAACTTTCTCACACTGGCCGGACAGCTACAATTGCTTGGAAATGATGATATCATCACATGGCCTAGCATATATGAATTGGAGCAAGAGATTCGGAAGCTGGACTGGATGATCTTGGACAAAATAGCGGCAGCTGAGTCTTCGAACCGTAGGAGTACAGCTTCCGGCCGATCACATGTCCAGGCGTCGGTCCATGCAAGCTGCGAGATGCATCTTTCTCCGTGGCAAAACGCGCAGAAAGCTTCGGTGGCGCTGACATCGTGTACCTTCAACACCCCGATCGAGGCAAACTAGCATGTACCGTGTCAATGGATCCGTCGAAGCGAGCGTCTCGAAGCAGAAGTCCGCGAGAGTCACGTCAAATCTCCCAAACACATCATACACGATGCAACCTCAGGGTCTGTCCCAGCCTGGACAACAGTTCAACGAGCCGCCAAACATGGGGTGGCACCATCAAGAATACATCCGCTCTTTGGAAGCGCGGGAAATACGCGTCGTAATTGTTATGCGAGAGCATGTACAGGACTCCGTGACAGTCCTCAAAGGCCAAGTACTGGCCAAGGTTACAACCAAATTAGAGATCCACGATGCGAAAAGCGTTACTTCGAAGGACTTCGAACCGTCAGATCTCCACAACGACGATTGTGGTTGGTACACTGAAGATCAACTCGATCGATTCGCCCTGTGGGCCGTTGAAAAGCTACTCGAGCTTGATCCTGTCCGGTTCGCGACTCTCAAGGTAGGTGTCCGCTTGGACATTGGCTTTTGCCTCCATTCATCAATGAAATCACAAGAGCCTACAATGCACATTGTTCTCGACCATCGTGCTCGCAGCGCCACACACGAAGATATGCAAAGGGATGGCAACCGCGATTCTGGGAAGGTTTGGTTGTCTTGAGCAACTGTAGCAAGGTTTGGGGGTTCCCACAGTACTTTGGATCGAATACGGCGTTCCCGCTTACAGACTGAGACCCACGGAACACATCATGCATGCAGCGTTCCCAGCAAAGGATAGGACACTCCATTCGAACGAAGAACCAAACGTGGCCCTCGATTTGAAATCATGTATTATACATTTGGACACGTCTTCAGCGGTTGCGAGACAGGGCTTCACCCGGAGTCGTACAGAAGACTAGTCTTCCAAGAATGCTCAGTCGCAGAACGTCCGCTGCACCCACATGTAGTTTGAGTGGTGCTATACCCCTCCTGGTAACCAATTTATAAATGGATTCGTCGTTGTCGGTAGGTCCGCACAAGCAGGTACAAGTGTTAGAATACCTATGCACCGGCTCGCGAACCCGAGTATAAATACACCACCTCGCGAACCCGGTATTTTTACAACCACTTCAAATTCAACCTACCCTTCTACCAACAGTACCCGTCTGACGCGTACCCGCCTGACGCGTACCCGCTGATACGTACCCGCCTGACGTACGTACCCGTCTAACGTACTCGACAAATGTCGAATAAAATTATTTTACCAACAAAACATCAAACATCCATCACCAATTCAACTTGGAATTCAGACAACCACAGAACTCAACTACTCATGACTCATGAGGACTCAGGAGCTCCACAATCGACGATAGTGAGCTCCAGTATGAGGGCACCATAGAAACCTGCATAAGGAAAGATAGTAGGGCTCCCTGATCAACATAACCTTCAAGGAAGGCCTTGCCAACTCAGCCTGATCAGAGAGGCTAGACCCTGATTCTAGACCCTGGTTCTAGACCCTGAACCTTAATTCAGCCATTCAGCCCTATATTTCAACCCCACCTCTTTTTACCAAACAGGAAACACAACAACCAAATGCGCCTATTTTACGCCTTTTTGAGACGTCTACGACGTCTACGGTATACGGATAGTTCCCATACATTCGGACGTCGTATTCCGAGGTAGTATTCAACTTCTCTTTCTTCTAGACCTTCCAAAATAGGGTTCTAGACCTACCAAGGTATTCCAAATCATTCAACCTCAAGGGAATACTTAAATAGCTTTCCGAGAACCTTCGTAGATAGTTCTTTTCTCTCTTCAGTCGCTAGATAGGTAGCTTCAACGTACCTTAGCTAACCACCCAAATATCTACTTCTCAACCCAACTTTATTTCACTTATCTATACTCCCTGTCATAACAGTTTTGACACCTAGGTGTATTGATTTGAGACCTTTCGTAGACCTACGCTGTCTACGGTCTTCGCTTACGTCTACCACGGGTCTACCTTGACCCTACGTAGCCGTAGGCATCAATTTCAGACAAAGGAAGGTACCTAGGTACTACCCCTAGTCAACCAGAAAGCACAGACCCGGCCTTTTTCCAAAAAGCCGGGTCCAAGCGCCCTTCGAAGCCTGGTCTTTGCCTACAGCCCAGCAACTTAAATAGTTATAAGCCCGGGAAGAAGCCTACTTAGACCCGATTCTTCGTAGACTTCCCTTCTCGCTATCCACGCGCCAAAGCGTCCAAAATCTACGCATTTACGCGACAAAACAACTCAACTAACGGCCCACTATGACGGCCGTAATCGACAATTCCACAGTCATTATCCTCAAGGATATACGATCATGGGAACCATGGTTTTCAAGCGTTAAAAGCCTCGCAATCTCACGAGGACGTTTGGGACTACGTCAACCCCGACAATCCGCGGATTCTACAACCAATTCTCGAACCCTTGATCCAGGACTACCTCGACGAAGGAACTCGAATTCAGGGCCCAATCAAGCCTTCGCTTTTAAGCCCACAACAAAGAGACAACTTTCGATTCGATCTCGAATATACCTCGAGACAGCAAGCGACTCAGCAAGTCATCAAAGCTAATATATAAGCAGTTAACCTTCACATTGTTAATACGCTTACGACGGACCTCAAACCACTACTCGATAACTACCCGACGGCATCCGAACGTCTACGGGTACTTCGAGGACGTTTCCAACCCCACGAATGGACCCTTCTTACCGAACTTACCGCCGAGTTCGAAGTCCTACGACAAGGGAGCGGTTAAAGGACAATCGTGGGACGAATGGGCAACTAGCTGGGACATCTTTACCCAAAAGGCCGAGCGGTATAACTTTACGGATACCGCCGGAATCAGAGGTCTTTTCGCCTTTATCCACGCAACTAAAAAGGACTGGAACGACTTCTTCGTCTACTACGACGGACGACTTCGAGACATTACGATCACGCATGACAAACTCCCAACGATTCACGCGTTAATCGAAGCCTTTCGAAACAAAATCCGCGTACACCACGCAGGTCAGCAGACGTAAAAGGGCGTCAAGAATACGGCCTTCGCAACCCTTCAAGGCCAACCCCAGAACGGCAATACTAGTACTTCAACTACTAGCTATACGCCTACGTCAAATTGCCCATGCAATACGGGGAAACGACACCCAATTTCGAAGTGTCTTCACCTTATTCTATGTCTTCAAAAGGGAGACATTACCGCAGGAAGCCCCGAAGTACGCAAACGATGTCTTAGAGATCCAGCGTATAAATTAGCAATCCAATAGGCTCGACGCGAAGCAAGAGAACGCTGCACGGACTCAAATTGCGTCCATATCCAACTCCAAAAGCGAACCGCGGAACAAAAGAAAGCTCAACAAGAGCAGAAGTCCTCCGAATCACAACCGGATAAGTCTACGGATAAGTCTACGGACTCGTTCGCCACTATCGAAGGCTATACGACCCCGTATAGACATCCACTTCACTCGAGCTTTATTCTCGATTCAGGGGCATCCGCACACCTTTGTAACGATATTTCAAAGTTCAAGACCTTCTAATATACGACCCACGACGTCGTAATCAATACTCCAAACGGCCCTACGCAAGTTCTTGGACACGGGACACTTAATCTTACCGTCCAAGTCCTCCACGGACAGACACGTCAAATCGAACTAACCAACGTTCAATACGTACCCACTTCGCCTGTCAACCTTGTTGCCAACCAACCGCTTAACAACAAGGGCGTATATTGGAATCAACGTAAGGGTCAATTAATCCACGAGGCTCAAAACCGCGTAGTATGCGTACTACAGCACAAATTCGGACATTGGTGTCTCGAATATACTGAGGTTCCAAGCGCTTTCTAGCCACCTCAGCGCAACCACGCAAGTCTATGGCATCCGCAGACCTTTGGCATTTACGTCTCGGACATCCAGGACCCGAGGTTATCAACCACCTAGCCGAAAACGCTACGGGGGTGGTTATAACCCAAGATTCAAGCCCACCAAGAACTATAGACTGCCCAACGTATAGTCTATCAAAGTCGAAGCAAATCATCAGCCGTATTCCGCAACCACGGAGTACTCAACCCTTCGAGAAAATACACTACGATATTATTACGCTTACCGAAGCGTACAATAGTCATAGGTATATCTACCTATTCACGTGTGACGTAACTAATTGGTAACACGTCTACACGTCAACTACGAAGGCAAACCTTCTCGAATTTGCGTAGGATTTTAAATCCTACATCAACACGCAATGGCCCACGTACGGAATCAAGGCCTAGCGTACCGACAACGACGCTGGCTTTACCAACGAATGGGTCTCTTGGTGCTAAAAGACGGGTATGATATGGGAAACCACAGCCAACTATACCCAGCATAGAACGGCCGAGTCGAAAGGAGTGGACGTACCTTGATCGAGAAGGCACGTTGCTTACGCAAACACTCGAATTTCCCTAACGAACTATGGCCCGAAATTATCTAAGCCGCGGTGTACCTATATAATAGGACACCAACTCAGCTACTAGGGTGGAAGACACCAATTCAAGGAGTCGCCCAAGGTAGTAATACTACACCAACTCGACCAAATCTCGCACACCTACGAGCATACGGTTGCAAGTCTTACGTACACCGTAAAAACGAACTCGAATCCGGACGTCTACGACGCTCGGATAAGCTTGAGGATCGAGCATTTCTCGGCTACTTAATCGGGTATCAATCGTCCAATATCTACGATATATAGTCACCCGAGAGAGGCCAAATCTACTCGGTACGAGACGTCACCTTTAAGGAAGACGAGTTCTACCAACCAAGCCAACAACCAATACCCGTCGATATCCCAATTGACGAGGTACACGGATTAATCCAGAATCCAGTCGAGGACCTTTTTGAGCTTACGCCAACGCTAATTCAAGGCCCTACAATAACCTCAATTCGCGACGAGGTAATCACGCTTGATGATACGTCTATATAAGACGAAACCTTACCGCTACAACTAAAACCCACTCCGCTAGGTACTCGACAATTACCTACGCCAGGAGAAACCCCCAAAATGACGAACCAGCTACTTCGGCTATAGTAGCTACACCAGCTACTAATCGATTCACCGCACCACCACGTCCAGTTGCGCCAGCTTTACGAGATCGATGGACCTACACAACCGAACCAGCCGCGCGTGATATACGCTCGTCAATTGACGAAAGTAATATCGTAGAGGGACGTCGTCAACGACGCTCTACGCAAAAGCGACGGGGAGACCAGCAGCAAGACGCCTTCCTTTCTAGCGTTTAATGACTCGCTTTATACGTCAACTCGTCTACATCGAAGTAATATACCCGAGCCACCCAAGAGCTGGGGTGAGCTACGAAAACACCGCTTTTCGAAGGACTTCGAAGCCGCAGCGCAAGCCGAGCTTAACGAAATCAAGTCTCAAGGTACCTACCTCGAAGTCCCAGTCCCAAAGGACTATAAACCAATACCACTCACGTGGGTTTTCACGTACAAATTCGACGAAGACGGCTACGTGATTAAATTCAAAGCCCGTCTTTGCGTTAGGGGTGACCTCGAACCTCTAAACGAGCAAGATAACTACGCCTCTACCTTACACGTCAAGGTATTTCGAATGGTTATGGCCCTAGCCGCGGCCTTTGACCTCGAAATCGAATCGTTTGACGCAGTCAACGCGTTCTTGAATAGCCTAATAGACTACGACGTCTATACGGCATATCCACCAGGTTTTCGAAAGGACGGCATGTGTTTCAAACTACTTAAGGCCCTCTACGGACTCCGAATTTCACTAAGGCTTTGGTTCAAGGAGCTTAGCCAGACGCTCACACGTCTAGGACTAACCCCTATTTTCGAAGAACTATGCCTTTTTACCAATGACTGGTTGATCGTCTTCTTCTACGTCGACGATATCCAGGCTCTATTCCGGACCTCGGATAGACCTAAATTCGAAGAATTCAAACGACAACTCTTCGAGCAATATAAGATGAAGGATCTTGGACCCGCTTCGTCTTTTCTCAATATCCAAATCACGCGGGACCGAGACACCAAACGACTATGGCTACGACCTACGCCATACATCGAGAAACTCGAAAACCGATTCCAATCAATTGGAACACGCGCGTTTAAGACGCCGCTACCTACAACTCTTCCGGATCCTACGAACGACCACTAAGCTACAGCGTCCCAAATTCAAGGATACCAGCAGAAAGTAGGCTCAATTGCCTACGCAGCAACCACTACGCGCCCAGACGTCGCGTTCACGGCTTTAAAAATTAAGCCAGTTCTCAAAGAATCCGCCAGTCGACTACCAAAAACTAGTCGATAGGCCTCTTCAATACCTCTTTGCTACAAAGGACTACGCAATTCAATACGACGGCTATGCCTTACCCGTCGAAATCTACGTAGACGCGTCCTTTGGAGACTGCAAGACTACGCGCCGTTCAACAACTGGCTACGTACTTAAGCTATTTGGCGGACCAATCGAATAGAAATCAGGACGCCAGACATCCGTTACTACGTTAAGTACGGAAGCCGAACTTACCGCGTTATCCTACGCAGCACGCGAGGCCCTTTGGTGGCTACGTCTTTGGAAGTCGATTCGATTCATACTCGACGAGCCAATAGTCACTATATATTGCGACAATACGCAAACGATACGGCTACTCGAAGCCGAATTACCCCAGCTATCAACTAAGCTTCGTCACGTTGATATTCAGAACCACTGGCTCCGTCAAATCGTCCAACAAAACCAGCTATACGTTAAATATATCCAGTCTCACAAAAACCTTGCAGACGGGTATACGAAGCCCCTACCAAGTCAGGAACACGATAAATGGCTTCAAAGACTAGGTCTAGTAGACCTAGGATCAACCAAATCAACCTAGCTTGCTCGAAAAGCTACGGGGGTGTGTTAGAATACCTATGCACCGGCTCGCGAACCCGAGTATAAATACACCACCTCGCGAACCCGGGTATTTTTACACCACTTCAAATTCAACCTACCCTTCTACCAACAGTACCCGTCTGACGCGTACCCGCCTGACGCGTACCCGCCTGATACGTACCCGCCTGACGTACGTACCCGTCTAACGTACTCGATAAATGTCGAATAAAATTATTTTACCAACAAAACATCAAACATCCATCACCAATTCAACTTGGAATTCAGACAACCACAGAACTCAACTACTCATGACTCATGAGGACTTAGGAGCTCCACAATCGACGATAGTGAGCTCCAGTATGAGGGCACCATAGAAACCTGCATAAGGAAAGATAGTAGGGCTCCCTGATCAACATAACCTTCAAGGAAGGCCTTGCCAACTCAGCCTGATCAGAGAGGCTGGACCCTGATTCTAGACCCTGGTTCTAGACCCTGAACCTTAATTCAGCCATTCAGCCCTATATTTCAACCCCACCTCTTTTTACCAAACAGGAAACACAACAACCAAATGCGCCTATTTTACGCCTTTTTGAGACGTCTACGACGTCTACGGTATACGGATAGTTCCTATACATTCGGACGTCGTATTCCGAGGTAGTATTCAACTTCTCTTTCTTCTAGACCTTCCAAAATAGGGTTCTAGACCTACCAAGGTATTCCAAATCATTCAACCTCAAGGGAATACTTAAATAGCTTTCCGAGAACCTTCGTAGATAGTTCTTTTCTCTCTTCAGTCGCTAGATAGGTAGCTTCAACGTACCTTAGCTAACCACCCAAATATCTACTTCTCAACCCAACTTTATTTCACTTATCTATACTCCCCTGTCATAACAGTTTTGACACCTAGGTGTATTGATTTGAGACCTTTCGTAGACCTACGCTATCTACGGTCTTCGCTTACGTCTACCACGGGTCTACCTTGACCCTACGTAGCCGTAGGCATCAATTTCAGACAAAGGAAGGTACCTAGGTACTACCCCTAGTCAACCAGAAAGCACAGACCCGGCCTTTTTCAAAAAGCCGGGTCCAAGCGCCCTTCGAAGCCTGGTCTTTGCCTACAGCCCAGCAACTTAAATAACAAGCCCTGAAGATTCGAGCCTAAGATTTTCCTCGAACATCGCGATTTGGCACCAGGTTTCTGGGCACACTTGACCTTGTGCAGGACTGTGGCGAAGCCTGATGAAGTCATAGTGCTTATGCCACTCATCTTCCCTTGTTAACTATGCTTGTCTACTTCACGTCTCTCAGGAACACAGAATGATCCGCTTGGTGCAACTATGACTTAGATCAAAAAAAGTGACTCTAACTCCGAGTGACAGATCCGGTCTCTTTGTTCTACTCAATCTTCCGCAACACGAGGCTCATATTGCTAGGGGTCAAGTAAAAGTAAGATACAAGCAATCTAACTTTCAGGCACTAATTCAATAAAACAATCATTCTTGTACGTTCCGGCCTCCACTGAACAAATAAAAGGGGAACCTTCTCAAAAGATATTAGAACACTAGTAGAAGTAACGCCAATAGATGCAAAAGAGACGGATGTGCGAACGTTGCTGAGTTCGAATGGAGCCGAGTGTCGTTGGCTCTAACAGGTTGGTAGAGGCTGCTGGTGGATGTGTTGGATACGTGAATCAAACCCTCAGGAGCCCCCTTCTGTCCATCAGTCCCATCGTAGCACTGGGCATCAGATAGGAAGGTTGCGTTGGCCAGGAAAATGATATCGGCACACTATCAAAGTAAGCAGGAGAAAGTGCCCCGTTTGCGCTAGACTAACACTGTAGACAATTTCTTGATCTGGAGACTCCTGAACGACCTGTATCGTCGCCGGGAGATTCTCGACCGTTGTCAAGTTGTAGCCCGGGGAATCAAGGCTCAGGTGTGGAAAGCAAATTGTGCCGTTACTCGTCAAGTTGAACGTAGGCATCAATGGAATGTTCAAAGCCCCAGTATTGGTACCAAATCCGATGTTAATTGAAGTCAGAGCCCAGGAGTGGAACGACGTGATCTTCAGTGACCCTCCCTCCAAGGGCCATGGTGTACGATTAGCGGTCAGGCTTGGCTCGAGACCTCCACCTAGAGCATGATTAGTTGCTGTTTTCTTCGGTTCCTGCAAGCTCATATGAGAAACTAACAGGGATACTGGACTTGTGATAGACTTGTATCATTAGGCGTAGTTCGGCCAGCAGGAAAGTCTATGCGAAAATGTGCCATCCCGGGAGTGATGAAAAAGCAAAATATGATCGTAGGTACGAGGAACATCAATGAAAGTTGACCAGCAGTCTGGTTGATGACGATGGATGCAGGATATATATACCATTTGAGACTTATAGCCTTGTCGGAGCGCTCTTGCGTGCAAAGCAAACCGATGCCATCCATCTATCTGTGAACACGGGCGTATTTGCGGCAAGCCTGGGGCAAAACATCGTGCGATTCGAGGTCAATTACCTCTATTGATAGGATCTGGGCGATCCTTCATTCAATCTTCCCCCTTCACATCTACAACCGATGAAACCTACTACCTGTCTCATCGTAGTTCCTGCATGGCCAATTATCCGAGGTTTGACGTTCCCGAAGGAGACCTAAATTGAGCTTGGGCGTAGATTGCGGAAAATGGATTCAGCCCGCACTGGTACCAGCAATCGTCGTGGTTTGCGACTTAATGGACGAGCAATTTAATTCTTTCCTAACTAGGACTTGATACGCAAGCGTCTGTAGGGAGTATTACGTGAACCATCTTCGGTACCCAGGATACGAGGCAGGACTACCATCAAAAAAACAATGAGAAGTGCAACCAGCTATTCCAGCACCCCGATCAAGTCAATTTAGTCAACGAGCTCCCTTCAGAGCCTTTAGCTCTGCCTCCAACCGCCTGATCTCATCCGTGTTCGAATACTTTCGTGATTGGCTCCTAGAGCCACTTCGTCGAGATGGGCGACTATATTGACTATGATCGCTGCTGTGTGCCGTGTCTGAGTCGTAGGACGATTCATGCAGCTTCCGCGAAGAGCCGTACCCGCTTCCACTTGAAGAGGTGCTAGATCGCCTACTCGATGAAGTTCGGTCTTGACGTGCTCTTGGTGACAGAGATCTTCTGACCTCGTCTCGTATCGTTTCCGCAATTAATTTGCGCGTACGAGAGGTAATCTCCTGACTGTTGGACCGACTGCGGTTAGAGACACGGCTTATCATAGAGGGTAGCTCCACCCCATTTTCTTCCGAATACTCTATTCATCGCTCTTCGGCAAG
>NW_028239418.1:0-67236 GCF_047967505.1 Dipteris shenzhenensis | reverse complement strand
TCGAATTTTTAGTTACCTGGGCCTCAGTCTGCTGCACCGTGAAGGCTTGTATGTCGAGCTCATCGCAAGAAATGTGCACGGCGATTTGCAATGGGCAACTAACTTCTGCAGGTTTGTGATTGCTGTGTTGTGGTCCACGTCAGGGATGCTGCTGAATCATTGAACTGTCCTGATCTCTGCTTCGACCTGTCTTGATGACGGCTGACATATTAAATGCCTTGTGAATGCATGACAGCCGCGGAATCGTGGGGTATGCAATTCATTTATTACGACACCCCGAAGTTGATCTTGCGTTTCGGCCAGCAAAAGGGGCAAGATACCTGAGTATGAAGATGACTCTAGTCTTGACCAATTCACGCAAAACCTCGACGTCTCAAAAATTCCAGCTGACGATGACTCAGTCTCAGCGCTTCCAGGTGAACAAATCAACTGCTTACCAGCAGATCCACCTTGAAAAGAGTTTTGTGATCTTGCTCGTCAAGTTCCATCCATGCACCCACTGCCAACGGCCCCAAGTTGAATGCGATCCACGAGGGCCTGTTTTTCTCCGGCGGGACAACCTGTCAGCAGCGTCAACGGCGGCGAGCTCTTGCTTCTCGATGGCCTGACGTCAACGGCCTATTGCCGTTGAGGCGGCGGAGATCTTGGGGTTGGCGACTTCGTGGTTGTTTTGAGTTGGCAATGGAGCAGCATCTCAGGCTTGAGATCGGCAACGAGAGTTGTCTATGGAATATCATCCGCGTCCCGACGGTTCTACTACGCCGCAATACCATGTAGAGTATCTTCTCCCTGTCACCACCCGACCGCAATACCCGCTTGCGATCTCGGCAATCCATTTTTCGTTGGTCCTGTATCCACTATAGCTTGCTCTGTCCATGTCAACGGAGCGACGTGAGGCATCGGGCAGAAATGGGATGCAATACAACCTTTTCAGACCGTAGCATATGTCATATTGAACCATGCATTGAAACATCTTGAAGAGGGACTTCATTCAAAGGACGTAGCAGTTCCCACGGGGGCACCGCAAAGTTCGGCATAGCAGGAAGTTGTAGGCGTCTCATGGCACCCCAACTTGTCCCTCGAACTCGCCAGCCCCTTCCATCGCTTACTCACAACAATGATGGCCGAGCAGCCAAGGCTCACCTGGTGCTATTCCCGGCCTGTCTGTGAGTCCTTGTAGCATGGATCCTACACCATGGATCGTCTTCTGGTGTTCTGGCAGTGCGTTGACTTGACCAACGAACATAGCTATTGGGATCCAGCACATGAGAGGGTAAAACCAGTTTACCCAGAGTCATAGGCCTAGATGTATTCGTAGCCTCGGGTACTCCTCTGCTAATCAGACGGTGTGTATCGAGCGGGTAGCCTCTTTGAGAGATCCTCACGGGACCGTAACGAGTCCGCCGGCCTCTACGATCGTCTACATGTTAAGAAGACCAAAGAGAAGGCAGATCGACGAGTCTGGGACTCGGAGCTGACAATTCAAAACTGGGAATGTCGCCAATCTCGCCGCGGCCAATCCTCCAGGTGTCGAGCGGGTAGCCTCTTTGGGATATCCTCACGGCACGGTGAGGAGTCCGCCGACCACATACCATCGACTACATGTTGGGAAGACAAAAGAGAAGGCAGATCGACGAGTCTGGGGTTCAGAGCTGACGATCAGAACCTGAAACGTTGCCAGTCTCGCCGCGGCCAACACTCCAGATGTCGACCGGAGACCGGCTCGTGTATCAACTCACGAGGAAACCTCTGCTTCCACCGACACATCGGCATGTTCGACTATACGAGACTGGACCTCGCAAGACCAGTCAGATGACTGGTAGGACCTGGAACGATGCCGATCTCGCCGCGGCTAATACTCCAGATGTCGACCGGAGACCGGCCAGTGTATCAGGTCAATGGCTAGTCCGCTCCTTCCACCGACACATCGGCATGCTAGGATACACAAGACTGGAGCTTGCAAGACTGGACAGATGCCCGGTCTTCGTCGTTGACAGTGACAAGCATTCGACTTTGTCGCATCTTGGAAGAAAGGTTCCACGAGCCTGTTGTCAAGTTGACGACGAGTCCTCTGCTTCTACCAACACATTGGGATGTCAGAATACGCAAAGCTGGAGCCCGCAAGACTGGACAGATGGTCGGTCTTCGTCGTGAACACAGTGATAGGCATTCGACATTCTCTCATCCAGGCAGAAAGGTTTTGCGCGCCTGTTCTTAAGTTGACGACGAGTCCTCTGCTTCTACCAACACATTGGCATGTTGATTTACACCAGACTGGAGCTTGCAAGACTGGACAGATGGTTAGTCTTCGTCGTTTACACAGTGCCCAGGCATTCGAGCCTCTCGCGTCCAGGGAGAAAGGTTTCGCGCGTCTGTTGTCAGGTCGACAGCTAGTCCGCTGCCCTTACCAACACATCGGCAAGTAAGCTTACACAAAACTGGAGCTCGCAAGACTGGACAGAAGATCGGTCTCTGTCGTGAACACAGTGACAGGCATTCGACTGTTTCGCATCCAGACAGAAAGGCTCCGTTTGCCTTGTTGTCAGGTCGACGGCTAGTCCCCCTTTCTTAAGAATTTGTCTGAAGTTGGCAAAGGCTAGAAAGTGACCTGGGGGACTCGTTAGAAGTTCAAAGCGGCTCGGCTTCAAGCGCAGCATGGCTATGTCGATTCTTCCCGCGCCTGCGGTCAAGTCGACGACTAGTCCCCCCTCCTTCAGGAATTCGTCTTCAGGTGAAAAAGGCTGGAAGATGACCTGGGAGACTCGTCAAGGGCTCAAACTGGCTCGGCTTCAAGGGTGGCAAGGCCATATCGATTCTTCCCCCGCCTGTGGTCAGGTCGACGGCTAGTCCCCCCTCCCTCAGGAATTTGTCTTCAGGTGAAAAAGGCTGGAAGATGACCTGAGAGACTCGTCAAAGGCTCGAACTGGCTCGGCTTCAAGGGTGGCAAGGCCATGTCGATTCTCCCTGGGCCTGTTGTCAAGTTGACGGCTAGTCCCCCCCCTTCAAGAACTTGCCTGAAGTCGAAATAGGCTTCAAGGTAACCTGGGAGACTCGTCAAAAGCTCAAGGTGGCTCAGCTTCAAGCGTAGCAAGGCCATGTCGATTCTCCCCGCGCCTGTGGTCAGGTCGACGGCTAGTCCCCCCTCCCTCAGGAATTTGTCTTCAGGTGAAAAAGGCTGGAAGACGACCTGGGAGACTCGTCAGAGGCTCCGAGCGGCTCAGCTTCAATAAGGGTGGCAAGGCCATATCGATTCTTCCCGCGCCTGTTGCCGTCAGGTCGACGGCTAGTCCCCCTTCCTTAAGAATCTGTCTGAAGGTGAGAAAGGCTAGAAAGTAATCTAGAAGACTCGTTAAAAGTTCAAACTAGCTCGGCTTCAAGGGTGGCAAGGCCATGTCGATTCTCCCCGCGCCTGTGGTCAGGTCGACGGCTAGTCCCCCCTCCCTAAGAATTTGTCTGAAGGTGAAATAGGCTACAAGGTGACCTGGGAGACTCGTCAAAAGTTTAAAGCGGCTCGGCTTCAAGAAGGGTGGCAAGGCCATGTCGGATCTTGCCGCGCCTGTTGTTAGATCGACGGCTAGTCGCCCCTCTTCAAGAATTTACCTGAAGTCGAGATAAGCTATAAGGTGACCTGGGAGACTCGTCAGAGGTTCAGAGCGGCTCAGCTTCAAGTGTGGCAAGGCCATGTCGATTCTTCTTCCCGAGGGAACCTTCACGACTGTCTAGTGCACTACAGAGCCTCGATCCACTCCGTCGAGAAGCCTCTTTGCCACGCACGCAGCGCCTCCGCTCTCCGATGAATCCTGCAATGATGCTCGGCTGCCGCCGCTCTCGACAACGCCGTTTCGCCGGGAGAGGGCGCGTGGCAGCGCAGCACGGCGGCGGCGGCGGTTCTACAGCGTCGAAGCCCTTCCACCTTCCACCCACGGACTGCGCATCGCAGAAGGCACGGCTAGAATCCGCCCGCCGGTAACCCTACGGCCCGTCGAACCGGCTGGTTGCAGTTCGCCAACCGGACCGGCGGCGGCGGTGGAGTGGCCGACGCGCCGACGAGCAAGAGATGCCGGCGATGGGGGACTGCCGAGGGTCGTTATCTGCTTCTCCCGTAAGAGTCTGGCGGCGTGCGTGGGCGGGATTGCTCCTGCGGGAGTCAAGCATCGAGCGGGCTGGAGTCTTGAGTTGAGTTGGAATACCGGCGGGCGGCTGTGGCGTTGCGCCGCGGGCGGGCTGTGTCAAAGGAGATTCGGGAGGACTTGTGACGAGGGGCCTTTGCCGATGGAGCGACTGTATCGAGGTTCTTGTTGGCGTAGGTGGGGGGCGATGCCTTGGCGCACTATTGGTCGTGCTCTGCCTCATCGAGGGGATGCCATTCCTCGCGACTTACTTGGAGAAGATGGATGAGGTTCATTCTTGTTGCCGGCGGCCGAACCTAAATGGCGAGTACATGACTAGCTCCCCGACCGCCTTCTATGCCCACGTCGCATATGATGTCCCTTTTCTCTAACTACCAACCAGCGGACCTGTTGTTTGCGATGCGACGGCGCTGCTGAAGCCGAACAGTCGTCCAACGCCTCAAAGTCTAGGCAGACGCCGCGACGATGCAAGTCCACGCCGTGGGCCGAGTGGTTCGGCGGAACCCGCAATGGCATCGACTTCGTACTTCTGCGGACATGTCGTCACGCACTCGCGTCAACGTTGAGCCCGTTGACGTTTTGGACCTGAGCTACGAAGCAACGACTGGTCCATGGCAAACCCGGGGAGGACTCGTCGCGAGCCATTTGGACGTTATAACCGAGTTCTCTGAAGCTTGTCAGGAATCCCGAGAATCAGTCCTTGGAATTCCATGCTCTTCCATTATCTTACTTCTTACCAGACGCTGATTTGAACCTGTCGGTAACATCATCTACCAGTCTGCACAGTACGGAGCCAGCATCGGCGGCTGCTCCAACCGAGGAAATGGCTGCATCACTTCACTCGTTTGGTCCTTGCCTGGATTGAAAAAAGGAGTGATGTTGTCCTCCTCGGCTGAACAGCCCAGAGAGCCGACACAACGATCGAATGGCTAGTCTGTCAGTTCGCGACGAGGTTCGTCTACCACCCACGTGGTGAAAAGATCATCTGCACCAAGCGCATTGGCAACGGATTAGTCGTGGGACCGGGACGCACGCGATGAATGCTAGATACAAGAATCGAGCGAATGGAACACAAACAAAGTAGGGCTGGAACAGTTGCAACAGGGAGCCTGGCTCGCGATTGTCCGGCCTTCCGGTGGATATGCTGCGTGATAAGGTTGTTGTTGTGCTCCGAAACGTAGGGGAGATGGGGGATGCAGCTCTCCGGGTCAAGGGCACAAGGAACGGTTGGACAAAAGGTATGACGAGGTTCAGGGTGATCCTGCTGTTACTGGCCAAGAAGGCAGAAGCCGACGATTTCAGGGAGGGACCTCTATTCCGTAGAGCACACGAAACCCGCGAAAGGGCGAGCCGAAGACGGGGCCAGCTTTTACTTTCCCAGATCCTCATGCTTGGCCTATGAACCGCCCTCCCTTACAACCCTTGCGTTTGCCAGCCATCCTCCATACTTGCTTTATGATCCAATGCCGCACCGCGATGAGAGACCCAGGCAAAGCAAGCCTGGGGGCGGTGCGGCAGCAAGGCGGGCGAGGTGCGACGGGCCGCAGTCGCACAGTCTCCATGGGTTGCACGGTCGAGCTGAGGTCTAGATGCGGGACGGCACGAGGGCGGCGCTTCGGCCTCGGACGTCAGTCCAGATGTCGCCGACAACATTCCCCGCACCACAGCACCACAGCACCACAACGCGCGACGCGTCCGCAGCTGCAGCCCGCTCGAGCCACACCACGCGCCACGGCGTCACGGCCCCCGCTACGGTAGGCAACCGCTGCTGCTGCGCACCCTCAGCCTCACCTCTCCCCGTTCGCCGGCGGAGGCCGGCGAACACCACGACGGCTGCAGCCCACATCACTCTCATCCCTCGCTCGAGCCTCCGTCCACCAAACACCGCGACGGCTGCAGCCCTCACCACTCTCATCCCTCGCTCGAGCCTCCGTCCACCAAACACCGCGACGGCTGCAGCCCTCACCACTCTCATCCCTCGCTCGAGCCTCCGTCCACCAAACACCGCGACGGCTGCAGCCCTCACCACTCTCATCCCTCGCTCGAGCCTCCGTCCACCAAACACCGCGACGTCTACAGCCTCACCACTTCTGCCCCCGTTCGGCCTCCGCACACCAAACACCGCGACGTCTACAGCCTCACCACCTTCTGCCCCCGTTCGGCCTCCGCACACCAAACACCGCGACGTCTACAGCCTCACCACCTTCTGCCCTCGCCCGGCCTCCGCCTACCAAACACCATGATGTCTATAGGCCTCGCCGCTTCTGCCCTCGCCCGGCCTCCGCCTACCAAACACCATGATGTCTATAGGCCTCACCGCTTCTGCCCTCGCCCGGGCCCCCGCCTACCAAACACCATGATGTCTACAGCCTCACCACACCTCTCCCCCCGCCCCGGGCCCCCGCGAACCGAAGAACACCATGATGTCTACAGCCTCACCACACCTCTCCCCCCGCCCCGGGCCCCCGCGAACCGAAGAACACCATGATGTCTACAGCCTCACCACACCTCTCCCCCCGCCCCGGGCCCCCGCGAACCGAAGAACACCACGATGTCTACAGCCTCACCACGCCTCTCCCCCGTTCGCCCGTGCCGCGCACCGGATGCTCCGTCGTCTACAACCTCAACCCGCCTCTCCCCCGTTCGCCCGTGCCGCGCACCGGATGCTCCGTCGTCTACAACCTCAACCCGCCTCTCCCCCGTTCGCCCGTGCCGCGCACCGAATGCTCCGTCGTCTACAGACCTCGTACGGCGCTTCCCCCTTTCGCCCGTGCCGCGCGCACCAGTCGCTGCATCGTCTACAGACCTGATATCTAGGTAGGGTCGCGCGGCGCGCGTCGATGGTGCGGTACCGCCTTTCTTTGCGGATCGGGGATCGTAGGGCGTGTGTTGGCCTGCAGCTTTGCGTAGGACAATGATGTGGCTATTGGTGAGCTGTGGTAGTGACACTGAGGGCGGATTGCAAGCGTGGTGAGGATCCTGAGGTGGTGATACTGTGGTGGAGACATCGAGGGCGAGGTGGGAGTTGTGGTGGGGCTCTTGAGTTTGCGCGGTGTTGCGGTGGAGATCTTGGGTTTGGCGGCTCCGTGGTTGTTTTGAGTTGGCATAGGAGCAGTCGTTCCGGAGTGGTTTGTTGTTCTTGTCGCTGTGAGTCGTTGCTGTCCGTCGGTGGGGTTTTCGTTGCTGCGGCTTTTGAGCGGTGGTGCTGGTTTCGGACGATATGCTCTTCGGATTCTGGTAAGAGGTGTTGGCGTTGTTGGCGGTCTTGTTGGTGTTTTGGGGTGTATGATCTGCCGATACTGGGTAGGACGTGGTTGCTGACTTGCATTGGTGATGGTGAGGTGTCGAATTTGACTTTGATCATGCTGTGGCGATGTAAAAGTAGCATTGCTAAGATGACGATCATCTTACAACCGTCATTGTCCTCTCTGGCTTGGGCTCGACTCCAGCTACTGTCAGTGCTCGATGTTCCTGATCACCGATAGTCCTGATCGCGGATAATCCAGATTGCTGGTAGTCGTTCGCTGTAAGATCGTGAAGGCATAGGCAGTAGCACTCGTTTCTTCGTTGCAAATCCTTGTCTACATCCGATTCATTACGATCTTCGCAAACAATGGAGCACTTCGGTAATTTGCCGCACGAGCAAGGATATAGCTTCAACGATCCTATGAGCAAGGATACAGCTTCGATGATCATTTTGGCAAGGAATGAAGTTCAGAAGCAAGGACGTAGCTTCGGTGACATGACAGGTGAAAGCGGAAGTATCAAACCTAGCGCGACAAAAGGGATAGGTCACACTGGTATTCACAGGCCAAGATCATCATTACTGATGGGGATGGACGTTCTACCAATTCAATCCAGTTGTGAGGCGGAAGAATGAGGAAGACGAATATAATCGTGGCGATCACAGACCGTTGTTAGGCAATAGGAGCATCATTCACTAGCGAGACTGTATTACTTCCTCTTCTACGGTGACAGAACCCCGACATATATGCCAACAACCTGAAACCCGGCTTAGTGAGATGCACTCCAGCCTCCCGCCTCCCCCGAGCAACGATCAGGCGTCGTGCTTCTCGGGCTCGATGTGGAGGGCCGCGATTCAAAGTCCGCTCCCTCTCCCCATCAATCCTGAGAATGGAAGGATTTCCAAGCAAAAGGGCATCATTGCATGGCGCCGCGACACCGGCGGGAACAGGTCAAGACTGGGGGAGTCTCTGGACCTTTCCAGGTCCAACTTTTCGTCACCCTCCATCAATTCCCGAAGAGAAGCCTTCGTCGCCGGTTAGGAGATGACGTCCCCGGCGATGTAGGTCAACTTTGCAAGGATCTTGACCGGGTCCGCAAAGGCACTGGAGGCGTCGTGCTGCGGGAACTGCATTTGGACGGGTCCAGTCGGGACGCTCGACTTTTGTTGGGTGCGCCTCGAGTCCGAAAGGAACCAATGTGACTGCAGACTGCTCAACCCCTGAGCAAATCCCCGGGCGGCGATATGCCTACCTCCATCTCGACACGGCCAGTCTAGGACGCATTGCTGCAGCGGTAGGACCCTATCATCGCAGACGGCCGATCAAGCGGCCACGACCTCGAAAATTTCCATGCGCGTATCCGGAGCAGGCTGAGGGAGATCTCGACACGGCGAAATCGGTCTAGCGCGAGGTCAGTGTGAGGTTGGCAAGAGATAACGCAGGGTCCCTACCAGCGGTGGAAGCCCTAAGCTGCACATTGACGCCGTCCAATGTCCCCTTGACGCTTGGTCCCGATGCCGAGCCCTCGGTTTCGCATGCTTGCTTCACCAACTCAGCACTCAAGGTGCTTCTGGAGAAGCTTGAGGCTGTCTGAGCGCTGGTGGCTTTCTGTGGACGGGCTTCATTCGACGGATACCGCGGCGCTGCTGGAGATCGTGACGTTAAGCCACGTACCGCTGTTGGCTATGTTCACCGACTTCCTCAAAACGACCAGTTGCTCCACAGCCTTGCTGTCCCCATAGCCAACTATTGAAATACGGCGGTCGCCCACCGCACGCGAATCTAGGCTGACTCCACTAGAACACCGGCGTATGCATCCATCCAACTCTCCGCAAGGGCTAATATCAACGAAGGCATGGGCGTTGTCCAGCTCCAGTCCCGAGTCCCTGTGTCTGCTGAATCTAGAAGGGCGTTGAGGGTCAGCACACTTCAAGAAGCAGCACAACGAAAGCGATGAAGCCTTAGGGGTCCTCCAAGGCGAAGCTGAAAATACGAGGCAGTGCAAGCCAGACAAAGAAGTGATTGCGCACGTGTTTAGTTTTGACCAACTTACTGAGAGGCTGAGAGGCCGGTGTTTTTCCAGGGCTTGTAAGTTCCGGGGGAACCCATGGGAAAAGGTCTTCGTCAAATCACGACAAGAAGGGACCACGGACGAGGCTCGGGGAGTTCAAGGTAAAGACACTCGTGCTTCGAGACGTTTCCGACGTCCGAGACGTACATGTTGTGCTTTACGCCACGACATTGCGGTTCCTCCTTGTGCTGACGGCGAGGTTGACAGCTCGCTAATATTCGCTGTGCATTTCGAACACAGGCCCTCTCCTTCCGTACGTTCTCGACGCCCCTCAAGGACCAGACATGTGTTGTTCGCAGTCCTGCTATGTCTGCTGTGCCTTGACCTCTTCTCAATGTGACGCAGATCAAGAAATGTTACACTGCTGTGCGTGAACTCTGCAAGTAAACGTGCCGGCAAAGAGTCAGTCAGTCGATGCTACTAGGCCATCGGGTACACTGGTTATCACGTTGACGACAGAACTTGGATGAGCCTGGTGGTACTCGCAGGAAGGTCCGTAAACGTGCTGCTGTGTGGAACGCTCGTCGGCCTTATTTCATTTTCCTTGGCAAGCAGCCGCTATCACCGGCGAGTGTACAGCCCGCTCCACCGAGTGTATTTGTTGTCTCCAGTACGGACGGAGCTGACCGGTTGGGCCTGACCTGCTTGAAGATGTCTGGGCCTAACCTGCTTGAAGATAGTTGGGCGGTCGTCGGCGGCTTGTTAGCAATAGATCGTTGATGTCGATCGAGTGAAAGCCACGGTTGCGCCTGCGGTGTTGTAGAATTGAGAAGCCGAATGGTGGTACGTTCATGGTCACGAAGTAGTGAGATTGATGTCGTGGGACTTCTTTGGCAGATGAGGGGAGGAATCGGAGCGTCGTACTTGGCGCGGTGTCTTGGTGGCTCATTGCTGGGTGGACGATTGAGAGGTTCCTTTCGCTCAGGGGCGACCTCTTGGAGTCTGGGGCTGGCGATCCTTGGACAGCAGCAGCCAGAGGGTCGTGCGACCGGGTATCCGTACGGGAGAACCCATCCAACGAATGGGTATGCTGACAGCCGTCTCCAGCGGCGAATTTCGGGTGATATCGAAATTTTCGAAGGTGTCGAGGCTTTGGCAGGTGTCCAATTCGAGTTGCAAAGCTTTTGAAATCGCCTGATAGCCCCTCGGACCCAAGAGAAATATTGGAGACTTGTCTTTGGACAGCAACGATGATCATTCATTGCTCGGAGTGTCTCGAACTACATCGTGGCTCGGGCTGACGGGGTTACTGGATAATCCAGTTGTGGACCAGGCGAGTAGTAGGAGAGACGTGAAGCATTGGTACAATTGATTGTCTGGGGCTCTGCGGGAAGCAGCCTATCCAAAGCCAGGATGGCTCAGATTCAAGTGGCTCGAGCAATGACTTGCAGGTATTGCGGCGATGACTTACTGACTCGGTCAAGTGGATGAATGTTGAACAGGAGACGAGGACGTGTCCCAAGGCTAGGGCGGGCTACGAACCATGCCGGATCAAGGTGGATGCGCTTCTTGTGACAGTGACGTTCTAATGCCCAATCGCAACTGTGATGGAGCAAAGACCAGTACAGGCTCTCATTTGAGAATCAGCCAGGGCGCCGCGGTGTACGGTGGAGATGCAGTCCCAAACCGAGGCTGGGTTCACGTTGGTTGGTCCTGGTCTGCTGTGCCGCAAAGTCCAGACGAAGCAATTTGCCCGGATCATGTCGAATTACTAAATGAGCCCGAGCGTTGCGCGAGATCGAAGAGTCGGTGCATATCTCGACACTGTTGCTGGCGCCGCTTTAGAACAGAAATGCGTATGGTCGTTGAGCGAGACTCGAGAGGCGGGTAAGCTAGAGACGCGGTGCTACATTGCTATTCTATGAACGTCGGGGAGCTGACGCACTTCGTGAATAGAGCCCGTGAAACGAGGAGAGTCGAGTGAGCGAGATAAGATGACTGAAAGACCGGGGGGCCGGTGGCAATGCGCGACGGAGTTTCTTGGATGGGCAAGGGACTCTACACCGTAGATCTGGTTGCGGGTCCACGGTGGGACCTCCGGGATGTCAGATTCACAAAGCTTGCTCAAACCGCAATGACCAACAGCGACCGACCGGAGGAAACCCGGGCGCGGGCGCATCGGACTGGGTTGATCCTCTGTACTCCACGGCCGGGGGTGGAGGTGGAGGTCCAGATAGCACTGCGCACGTGGCGCGGCGCACCGACACATGACTCGGCCGGAGACATCCCGAGGTTGGTCGCGCGCTTCATGGTTCCCCTGAATCTGATGATTGGCAACGGAAGCGACAGCCATGGAGTAAGAATATGGCGATGCCGGGATAGCGTGGCGAATAGCCCTAACAATCCACCGGAGTGCTGCTTCCACCAAGCATGATGTATCTAGGAATGGCTCAACATCTCGTACTGGTCACTTCATTTACCCTGATGCGGTGCTCCCAAGTAGAGAGAATCCTTCCAATTTGAAGTCAATTTCCTCCTTCTCGACGTGGGTTCGCAGCCGGTGGCTTGGTGTCACTGCCTGGCGGTGAACGTACCTTCACTGTTTGCAAGGACAATGCTAATCGCCTGTCTCTTTCGCGAGCCGAGTCGTGGCTCGAGGTTTGACGCTGAGGGTACTTTTTTATCGTTGTGGCGCCGTCAGGACTTGCGGCTGTACCTCCGCCGGCGCAAGGTAGAGGCTACTGCAGTCCAGCTTGTGTCCAGTGCCATGCACAGCTGCTCTGGCCCGCAGTGATCCCAGGGACTAGGGGTTCGTATCGGAATGCCGGCCTCAAAGCTGGCTAGGCTTGAAAGCTAGAAGCGAGGTAAACCCCGTATGGTGGGCGCTGGGCGGTCGGCTGAAGATCCCGCGATCAATATGGGCAACGCATCCTGGTTGCTTCCGACATTGCTTCTCGTCCCTCGACGAAGAGATTGGCCGGGTTGATGGCAACACCTCCTCCGCCCGCTGGGCCGGGGTCTCACAGCCATGTGCAGATCCCCTGAAACCAGCGCTGGCAATCGGCTCGCGCGGCACATCATGGTCATGACACCTCTTGGCGAATCCCTTTGAGCACGTAGATCGGGGCCTTCATCTAGCAGGGATTCGGGGATCGCTCATGCGCTACATGCGTTGCCCCAATTGTTCTAATAATCATCAAGGTTGGCATGAATGGCTGCACGGGTGATGGGCGTACATACCCGCGCTTGCACGCTTTCCCTTTGCAGTGTCGAACACCTGGCAACGAATTTACGTTGCAGGGATATGAGCTTGAGACTATCACGCCCAGCACTGCAGTCGGTGTTAACCGTCCCACAATATACTGTGCATGCAGGTGAAAGGAGCGAATGGGTACAAGAGATAAGCCTGGTATGCCGGTATGAAATACGGTTAACCGCGGTCTGGATTGAGGTAAACCTTGGGCTCACTTACTTTCAACTTTCCATTCCTTGCTACTGAACTGTGCTTCCGAACATGCCGCCTTTTCCTCCTTGCCGTTGGTTTCAATCTTGCAAACCCTTCCGCCCCGACCCCGACAGCAACATGTTACCCTTGATCTGGAGCGACTGGAGATCCGCAAAGCGTCCTGTCGAGCCCTGGGACTCAATGAAGCTCTTCTGCGATTGTGTAGTCTGCACTCGGTCCCTCAACTCTGACCACGTTATCCGCAGCGATCGCTTTGTCTTGATACCGATTGCGGTTCCCCCCGCCGATTATACCTCCGTTCAGGCTTCCAGCCGTCACTTGCCGATGCCCCCGAGGCCCGAGGCAACCAACAAGGAACTCGTACGCTCCCTTATCCTCCTGTCCATTCTTCCATGCTCATTATGCGTAGTACTGTGGGTCATGCCATGCCAAGCGGATACAAGCGGTAGTAATTCCTGGCCAGCGCTGCCCAGTATGCCGGGACTACAAGAACTGGCCTGACTTTTGGGCCTTTCTCCATACCCAGTACCCGTCAAACAATGGTCATGGCCAGAAGAAATGTGATGCGTGCAAAGTCATGTGGGAATGGCAACTGATGCGGTCCAAGCGCGATCTCTCGCCGGACATTATCATTTTCGGGCAAGAGGAGGATAATGCTGCGAATCCCGACACCCTTACAGCAGACAGCGCGCCTGCTAGCGTCGAATGCACTGAGGTCGGGGGAAGTGATGTATCAGCTGATGAGAAATAGCGATCAGCAACGGTTGCAACTGTCCAATTTCGTCGGGCGCCGTCACGGCAAAGCACGCGGAACGCGAATTACGTTTCCACTGATCACCATGGTGCAATTGCAGCAAATGCCCAACAATTGCCACTGCAGATCGTCTGGATTGTTGTGGGGATAGTGAAAGCCTATGGTGATGATGGTGCACTACCTGCGACACGCATCATCGCACGCGTCAACTGCCAAGCTCTTGTGCATCGAAGAATGGGGTGCTGGGATTCATTGCGAAGGAGGATGGAGCATCGAAGATTACGTTGGCTGGGCTCCCCTGGCCGCCAGGCAGTCTAAATCCTTCCTGGGAGCGAATGTTTCAGTCGGCAGCAGTCGTGAACGGCCATTGAGTTACAACATGCTGCAAATTTGGGCACGGCATGGAGGGCCGGCTCCTCAATAGACGTGGGAACATTGAAAGATCCTCGTGCTACGATACTAGTAAGGTGGTCGAGCTGCGAGGAAGTGACCCCCACGCGAACCCCCACCTCCGCGTTCGCCGCATCCTTCAACCCCAACGATCGTTCTTCCACGCATGACATGTCGCACTCTAGCTCTCGAACGTCGATTCGCGCCTCTTCGGCCCCTGGATCCTGGAGGGTTTCCGTCCTGGCCCCTTCAAAAGGTCGTGGTCAGAGGGCACAGGACTTCAGCTGCCACCAGCGGAAGGAGAACCCGGCAGGCGAGGGCTTGCCGAGGTTACCGGTTTGCCATCAACCAACTGCCGCAGCACGTCTGGCCTCGAACAGGCATAACCTGGCGACAAAAGTACAGTCCGTGAACATCCTCAACCAACAGAGTGAGCTCATGCTGGCACAGAACCAGCAGCCCCGCGTTATCTTGTCAGCTCTCCATCCACGCTCCGCGTTGCAATCCCAATCTCCATCCCACCGATGCGACGCAATCCGTTCCCACGACCAGAAACAGCCCCCAACGTCGGAAGCGTGTTTTCACTTGCCAGATCGAAGGCTACCGCTGCTCTGCTGCGCGAAGATTCTCCCACAGCCCACATACAATGCGCAGCGAAAGGAGCCAAGGAGGAGAAGGGCAAGGAGCCGAGGAGGAGAAGGACTAAGAGCTCGGGCCCTGGCGTGGTCAACTGCGTTCTTTGACGAAAGACGGTTGGCTACCCAGCGGTGATGGCATGCTCCGGTGGTGGCATGCTCTCCGTGGTTCGTATACACTGCTATGCCTTGGGAAAAGCAGGGTGTGGGCCGGGGTCGTGGCCGGGGTGTGTTGCCTCGCGTATCCCCTGGCCCATCTCCCCCGTGTGCAACGTGGAAGGATCTTCAGCCGGACGCAGGGAGGAGGACACCGTTTCGCGGCCGCTGGAGCTCGACTTGTAGCGCTCGCGGGTGCGCGTGATAGTACAGGAAAGGCTCAAGATCCTGGATGGATGCAACACAGTCTTGGGTCGAGTATTGAGGAGAGGCCAGCAACAGGTGCTCCGAAGGCATCTTTGGGCGGTTTTGTTCCCTCTTGCTCGTTTCGGCGTCCAGGCGCTAGAAGATAGAGAGATCGCAACTCGTGCCGGAATGATTTTGGTCATGCTCGTCATGATATTACTACATACAGGCTCTTCGCCACGCCGCGTGCCAGTCGGGCCCTTGACAATTCTACCGTGGAAGAGACTACCATCTACCTCCTTGAAACTCCAGAGCAGTCCGCTAATCAACTTGTGCTTACGGCCGTGATGCACCGCGTTCTCTTCCGACCAGCTCTTCCACCAACCCTTCACGCCAGACCCCATGTGCCTTGCTCAAGACCCACTCCCAGCTCGAGGCCCAGGCCATCATCCAACCATGTCTTCCGAGCCCCTGGTCCCCGGGCATTGGGACAGGAGCCTTCAATCACGAAACTCCGGCACCGGCAGGCGGGGTTTGGGTGCCGGAAACTATTCCACGCGCTCACCACGTCCAAAACCCGCTCCATACAGCTCTGGCCCCGCCACTCGTGCTCCCTTAGCGATCTCGCCGCATCGGTGTCCTGGCTCTGCATCCCCCGAGCCTCTCTCTGCATCTTATTCAAACTCGCCTGAAGGTCGACAGCGAATGCTTTGAGGAGGGACAGGCCCGTAGCGAGCGGGAGGATGGCGTTCTGGATCTTACGGGCCTGACTTGCAACCCTCTCTAGCTCTTCACGCGATGTTGTGGCCTTGAAGAAGCTTACAGTCCAGTCCTTCCAGCCCCCGCTCGGGTTATGTGAGTCGAGAAACTCCGCAACCTGCCCGGCTATCAAAGCGAGAGTCTCGACGCGCGCACCTGCGTCGAAATAGACGTGTATAAGTGCATCGACCGGCTTGGTAAGGTTAAGGTAGGCCTCCGTACTAAAGCCACCAATGTTGTCGTGGACCGCGCGCTGTTCCTGATCGACGAAACGCTGGGTGGCGGCCTCGAGGGCATCGGTTTCCTTGCCGCAAGCCTGGGTTGGTGAGCTATACCAAAGGAGAGGATCGTCGGAAGGACTTTTGGATCGGTTGCGTCGGAGGCAGGACTTGAGTCGGCTCCCGGCCCGTTCACGCTCTCTCGTCAGGGCCGCGTGATCCTGCTCATGCTTGAGCTCTGTAACCTGTAAGAAGTGGATGCCGCGGCCTTGTAGGGTCTGTACTGCGTCAAGGTAGGCTCGCTGCTCGTTGGCGGCTTGGCCCAGAGAAATTTCGAGCATCCCCCGGGCGTATATCATGTGAGCAATTAGGACTTTCGCCTCCTTCATGAGCTTTGGGTCGCTATCATACCAGCACGTGAGGCTGGTGTTGATATCGTTTGGGGCTTGGTGAAACTGTCTGGCGATGTCGAGATAATTGCGAAGCGCGGTAAAGTTGACTGCCTTACTCACGACATCGTTTGGCTTCTGGCCATGGATGCTGCTCATGAGTTCATGTAGGGTCTGGCCGCCCTCCCAGGGTAGGCTGCTGGACGACTTCACGGGAATGATGCCGAGATTGTACACGAAGATGCCGACCAGTGAGCACACCACGACGAGGAAAAGAAGCAACATCTTCAGCAGACGGTTCTGCGTCTCGATAGCAAGGTGTGCCGGTGCCGGTGGCTCTGCCTGTGCCCGTGCCTGTGCCTGTGCCTGTGCCTGTGCCTGTGCCTGTGCCGCAATCAGGCCGGGGGGGTCACGATGTACTGCCCTCATCCTAGCCAACTGGCTCTGTGGAGCACCAGCGTCGCCATCGGAGGAAGAGTCGGAATCGGAGGAAGAGTCGGAGTCAGAGGAAGAGTCGCCGGGGTAGGCGACAGGTCTCGCTCTATTCATGATGAGAACATGAGTTGAGGTTGCGAAGACCGGGTTCGTCGAGGACTGCGTATCGCTCTGGCCTTTGACGAATGTCAGATGAAGTTTAAGCTGTAGATACCGCCGATGATGGCAGTCCCAGGATGTTGGTGTTTGCCAGATGTTCGGAGCCCGACCTCAGCGACGCGATCCAATGTTTGCTACATCCTCCACGTGATCCGTACCACCATGCCGCAGTGTTGACGCTGTATGGCCATGCATGGTCCCGTCCATCGTCCTGAGGCCCAAGTTTCCAGACCAGTAAGAGGACATCCTTGTCCACGAAGACGTAGTCAAGGGGCTCGGGACTGGGCGTGTGACGACATTGGTGGTTGTCCGCAGCGTGTCCAAGCGAGTGTCGAACCTTGCAGACCTTGCCCAGCTACGTTGAGAGACATTCTCAGCCATGGAGGGTAGATGACCAGTATAAGAGCTCAAGAGCTGTTCAAGGAGGCGGCGCAACGTGCTCCATCCACAGCGATCAACCGCCTGCGCCGACGCCACACTTCACTCCCTGGCTCTTCGGTTCTCGCGTTGCCCGCGCGTCCGGCTGCCATTGTCGAGTGCCTCCAGCGGTGAATTCGCGAAGCGCGCGAAAGATGGCAGTTGAAGTGCGATGATTTACTTGCGGGCGGGACGGGGTTGTCGAAGTCTCCGACAACGTTGAGGGGAAACGCCCTCTGCCGACTGCACCGCGGCCCCACTGACTGCGGCCCAACGGCTCCTAAGCCTAGCGCCGTAACCCTCCTGTCTGCCAATGTCGGAAGCGACGGTGGGCCACTTGATACCAGAATGGGCGTGGGCAGATTTGAGCGCTACTATCATGGCATTGGGCATTGGGCGCGAATGGGCAATGTAGGCCAGATTCTGCGTCGAAGACGGTTGTGGAGCCGACTCACGGCGCTGCGGCAGCCGCTCGACCTCCGCGCACGGAGTTTATGTCCTGTTGCGAATTGCCTGGGCTGTGATATCGGACCCCTTTGGCGGAGTTTGCGAAGTGTTCATGGCAAAGCGGGATGGCAAGGGTGACACTGCGAGGCAAGCTGGCATGGGGCCAGGAGCAAAGGTGTAGATTAGTTTTGTATTTAATTCGGGGAGCTACGAAATGACGAGGGGAAACCGTGGGCGAGGCGCGTTGTGGCGACCACGGCCCTGGATTAAAAACCCTCTTGCGTCTGGATAGCTATGTAGAGGCTGTGTTTGGGGGGGTGCACGGTCTACCAACAAGTGTGAAAAGGGGTTCGTTACATGTGTGCAGTACCTGACAACGAAATAGGGATGATGAGATGATATGTGATGTGTGCAAGACCCGGACGGGTGAGTGAGAAGACAAGATGGTGAGGATACATGTGTGCAAGACCCGGACGGGTGGGTGAGAAGGGAAGATGGCTGTAATGACTGTGCAGGATCTGGACGATAAAGTGAGGAGGAAGATGAAAGCACTCGTGCGTAGGGCACGTATGATGCCGCTCGACGACGAGCTCAAGCCCGGCGCCAACACGATCCATATGGACAAAGCCAGGGAAGGGGCATGGCCTGCGTGACGGGGCTACCCCTACAGCTCGACCCCGCGCACGTAGTGTGCGGCAATCCCACGCTGCGCATCCAAGTGGCGATGAAGGGCCGCCAAGGCGGCGTCGGCGGCAGGGCGGCGTGCGCTGATGGTGAGGGATCCGGCAGAGCTGGACGGGCGATAGAACTCCTCTGGCGGAGTAGAGGAACCTGAGCCCGCCGAGCTGGAGCGGCGGCGAGAGCACTGCTCGACCTCCGGCTCGGGCGAAGGCGTGGGCAACCCTCCCGTAGCATGCAACCCCCCACTGCTCCCGCGGACACGCTCGTAGAGCTCATCCATGCGAGTAGAGAGCTGTCGAAGCTCCGCCACGGCAGGAGAGTTGTCGCGGCTGAAGTGGCGGGCGGGAGGGCTGGCGCTGCTGGAATGCCCGGCCTCAACATAGGTCGTGTTCGGCGAGTTGGGGAGGTCGGGGAGGTCGAAGCGAACGCGCGGGCGAGGGGTGACTGGGTCCGCCTGCGGCTGATGGCAGGCATGGGTGTCAGCAGCGGACGCGTTGGAGCCACGGCGCCCTGAGGCTGAGGTGTAGCCTGTGTGGTCCGAGGAGGTGTTGGAGTGGACCGAGGAGGCATCGGAGTGGTCTGAGGAGGTGTCGGAGTGGTCGGCGTCACCCTCGTTGATGTCTTCGACGACCGGGGGAGCACGACGCGTCCCGCCGGAGCCGCGAGCCGCAGGAGAGCTACCCGAGCGCTGAGACGGGTCTACGCGGGGCACGTCCTCGTTGGAGGCAGGGAGGAGGATGGCAGGCGGCGTGCGACGAGTGCGCGGCGGGGGGTTGACGAGCGTGGAGGCAGGCGCCGCGGCGGGAGCCCCCCAACGAGAAGCCGCAGCGTTGAAGGGCGGCGTGACAGTATGCAGCAGTGTATTCCGAAGCTGAATTGCGTGGTCGCCGTCCGAGCTGTAGAACTGCCCGGACTCGGATGCCTCCTGGAAGTTCGTGGCCGTGATCTGGTACTGGGCGAGGCTTCCGATCTCGCCATCCCAGCCGGGGGACTTGACCTGGGCGATGAGGGCGTGCGGGTAGAGAACGACGCTCCTACGACTGGAGTTGACGGACTTGAAGATGACACTCCCCAGGTAATTCGGCGAAATGATGATGGTATGGATGCGCTGGGCGGTCTTGTGAACCAGAATATCGTATTGAGCCTGCGTGCCGGTGGGGATTCCCATGTTTTCGAGGAGCGTCGGGACCAGAACCTTAAGAGTAGCCAGAGTAGCACCGGGCATGTACGTGCAGATCCAGTCGAAGATGTACTTGAGGTCGTTCTTGGTCGGATTGATGCGCTTGTTCGGGTCGACGGCGATGTGGGCGGGGACGCCTAGGATCTAATCGATCGTTAGTCTCTTAAGCAGCATGAAGAATGGGTCTAGATTTACGATGGCACGGGAATTGACGAGGTCGTTAGACGCCATGATGATGAGGTGGAAGGCAACCGGTGATATGCGAGAAAAGGGGGGCCAAGGAACGGAGGATGTGACTTCACAGCAAAACTCAAACACACAGCCAGAGAGAGTCCAACTGAGGAAGCATGATGGGAACTGCGCTGGCTTTTATGTCCGCCGTTAGGACGAGGGTCTTCAGGGGAAGACCAGGATATGGAAACGCCAAAGCCGTGGCTTCCCCCCAAGAACGCCGTGAGGAAGGCAGTCGCCAGCTGGAGGTCGATATTGGAGCGCAATGACTGGATGGATATGGAGCCGTGGCTGGCTGTTTCAGCAGACGGAGATTGGACAAGCATGGGTGACGAAACTTGACGGACGGCCAGTGACAACATGGCGAATCAGATCCCGGGAGCAGCCTGACGTCGTTTGATAATCCCGCCGAGCCTGTGGGGGATCCCGTTCTGTGCGGGAGTGCTCTGGGGCACACTTCCTGCCCGACAGCTCTCCTAAGCCTGGGAGAAATTGGTGGACTGGTCATGACAGTGGTTGGGTCCTTGCCATCCAGCAGAATGATGATAGCGGGCTTGATAGCGGGCTCTTGACTCCTGTAGTGGCATTGCGGTAGTTCTATGGTTCCTTCCGCTGGCTTAAGCTGTAGGAGCTGAAGAATCGTCACGTAGCTACCCCTGCAGAGCTCTCGCCCAATGAAGCCAGGTTCAAACCAGTTTCCAGGGCCAGGGCCACCGGCAGTGATCTACCGATCGACCTGAGATGAGCCACAGTGTCGGGTGCCCGGCTGGCGTTCACGGGTCCAGGTGTGTGACACAGGCATTGATCCAGATGCCGCCCGTAGGCCCCTAGCCGGCATGAGATTCTCTTATTCGAGAAGGTTCGACTGTGACTGCTGCGCCGTAGGCCCAAAGACCGCTTCAGCACGACGCATCGACCGAGCAATGTTGCGCATGCCCACCTGGCAGAGGCAGGGGGCCGTTAGTCGAAGTCGTCCACAACGCCCACTGCACGCGGCGGGCATTGACCTGCCTTCGTAGCCCTTTGTAGCCTGTCACCTCTACTGCTCCAGGCTCTTGACGAGGACGACACCACTGCGAACGACAGCCGCCGTGAGATTGAATGCGGGTGCTCGGAGCGCCATGAGGAAGTCGTTTGCGGCCTGCCGCCTGGCGTGGCCGGAAGTCCTGTCTAGCGGCCGTTGCGTTTGTGGGTGGTGGATCCAGCCTGACGACCGATGTCGCCGCCGCGGGCGAGCGCATGGCAGTTGTGTAAGATGGAATTGGACGGCACTTCCAACGAGCTCATGATTCAGCAGCTAAGACGGAGGTCCACGGCACCTCTGGGAAGTCCATGGTTCAGCCAGGAGATAGGGCACTACGCAACGGCGCAACGTCCAAGTTGCGCGACGAATAGCTTCGGATCTACTGCTCCGATCGATGTCAAAAGCCCCTTCGCCCGGCTTGAGCGTGACGGCATGGGTGGCGGGTGGTGACATGGGTGGTGGGCGGTGGTGTGACCGGCCGGCAAACGCGCGCAGCTACGCCTGGAGGCGAGGAGACGCCCAGGTTGAGCAGCTCAAGCCCCAATCGTGCGACGGTCTCACCGCCTGTTACTGTGCTGAGCTGTGGTCAACTGGTGGTGTCATGGTGGCATCGCCCTCCTCGCGCCGTCCTGATCTCCCGGCTCATCTCATTCCTCGCTCTTGCTGAAGTCCAAAGGCAAGACAGTGCACCAACTTCGGCCAACGAGCAACGGCCAGGCAATTCCAGAATTGGCAAAGGCGCCAGATCTCAACCGCGTCAAGGTATGTCGTCCGGCCCCAAACCTGCCATTGTGGCCCTTCCAGCGACTGACTCCCTCCGCCGCGCAAGGAAGCAATGTCGGACCCAAACCCTCCCGCCTTCTCAAGCTTCCGCACGGACCTGCTCGACTCGCTGCCTCATCAAGCTTCCTGGGAGACCACGACTCCAACCCGCCGCCGCAGTAGGACCTCCACCACTGCCGACGACGAAGTCGCTGCCGACCGGCGCACGCCGCGCAGGGCCGTGTCCCGCGACGAAGAGCAGCCCATCACCCGGGAGGCCTACGATGCCGTCATGTCCGCCAACCAGGGGCTCGAGGCCGACTTGCAGTCAATCTCCACGACGATGACCGCCAAAATGGACAGGATCACGCGCGAGGCGGAGGACAAGGACGGGAAGCTCAGAGAGGCAGGGCTGGCGCTCGAAAAGACGAAGGAGAAGCTGAAGATGACGAAGGGGGAGCTGAAGAAGACGAAGGAGGAGCTCGAGCAGATGCGCGCGCTCTGCTGGGAGTATGGCTACGCGCATTGCCGCACGCTCGCCGTCCTAGTCGGGGGGAAGGACGACCATGAGCTGGCTCGAATGGAGCCTGAGGCAGTCAAGGCATACAGGTCCGCCGTGCAGCTCTACCGCAAGCTCATAGACGCCAAGGCCTTCATCGAGTTCTGCGACAAGCACAACGTGCGCGTTCCGTCGCTCGAGGAGGAGCTGTAAATGCGCCCTCTCGAAGCCATAGCACGGTGGCGCAGAAATCAGATCACGGGGCTCTCCATGTTCACAACAGAATTAGCAGATGTATTCCATAGACAGCGATCAACAAGCATGGCGATCCCGTCGTTAAAGTCTACGCTTTTGTGCCGCACTTCTGCAAATCCATCCGACTCTGTCATCACTGCACCCATCCTGAGCCTTCTTAAGATGCCCGTCGCTGACGAACGTGGGGCACAAGTGGGTGGTGGCCCTGAACCCAGGGCGGCACACGAGCCGGCTCCGTTCCCGGCCATGCGCGGCAATCCCCTGGGCCAGGGGCGAGAACCTCGCATGCTTGCAGTGTCTATTTCGGCAAGGCTTGAATGTTGTCGCATCCGAGCGTCAGCATGGGTGCGCCCGATTGATGCGCCGTGCTGTTCCTAGCCACATGCCTCGCAGTCCGTCGACCAACCCGTACTTTCGGCGAAGGCCCTCTCACGTATCAGTCGATGTCGTAGATACCACAAGTACCCACACGCAAGCATTCTAGAAGCTGCTGCCGCACATGTGTGAGGTTTGGCTTGGATGCGCGCGCGAGAGACGCTCCAGCGGCGGCTAGGAGTAGCGTCGCGTAGCAGGAGGATCCTGGTTGGGTGGAACGCGGGACTTCAACGTCCATCCGTCCCCAGGTTGACTTTGTCCTCGCTTGGGCAAGGAGAGACCGCCGACGTTGTGGAGCATTGGCGGGTCGTACGTGCCCACCAGACGGCCGATGGCCCTGCCAGGTCGAGCCCGTATTCGCAGAGCCCGCAGCCACCGGCGGTCGACCGCCCCATGGCTTAAGTTGTGCAACTGTCACCTTGGGTGCCAGTTGATTCGCCGTGCGGCTTGCACCCGCCCGCCCTGACCTCAACCCAGCGACGTCGACCTTGTTTCTTGCACCGCGTTGATACGGGCGTGCTTGGTGCAGGACGGCAACAAAGGCTCCTCGATTTTCTCGCAACCATGCCCCGCACCTCCGCGCTGCCAGATCGATCGGAGTGGGCCATGTGCTCGGCCACAGCGATGCGTGGGCTCGCGCATGCATCGCGAGGCAGGCCTGATGAACATCGCCCCACGCCACAGACTGAGCCTTCGCGTTGCGCAACCGTGATCGGGGTTCGACAATGATTTGCAAGAGCGTGGCCATCCCGGGGCGGATACATGCCACCAGCCGACGCCCCGTGCCTGATTGGGCATGTCGATGCCGGCTATATGCTCTGGTGCAACCGTGCTGGACATACGGTGCGAGAAGACTTTACCGGTGGGGCAAGTATTGAGAGTCTCCGGGTGCATGCTGCTCCACCGGCGTCAGCCCTTCCAAGGAACAGGTCGTCTCTTGCGGCAAGCTGCGCGGCGAGCACTCTCGTCCCACCCACTCCGAATGCAGCGGGGCCCAACGTCAATGCGGTGATACCAAAGTCTCGCCGGCCCTGGTCTAGGCTGGAGGTCTGAGCCTTCACGAGCGGAGTTGCAATCGATTACTCCGAAGTGCCGACGAAGCTCAACCTCTCCGTAGCTACGTAGCTTGCTAGCTGAGGTGAGCGGTATTAGGACCCTCCTCTATCTCGTTAATCTCCGTGGCTCGCCGCGACTTCTATCTGCTAAATCTCCTAGCCGCACCACATCTTAAATCATGGATCAATCTGTAAGCATATGTGTCGTTTCGACAGACATAGTTCACTATACGTATGCTAACTGATATCGGTAAAGGACCCACTCCTGACATTGGCGCGTCACGCCCGCGGAATTTCGCATGAAGAAGAAGCGCACCATCGTTTTAACGGGTAGACAACTCTCCAAACTACGCAGGCTACATTGCCCGCCACGTCCGCTTTGATAAAATCGAGCGATTTCCCCGCCGGGATGAACAGCAGCAACTACTAGAGGCCGTGGTTGGCGATGGAGAGCTGAGGTCGAAGTACGACAAGGTTTGGTGTGATAATGCAGGCAAGAAGCTCTGGGACAAGCTGTATAACGCGGTCGGCAAGAAGCTTAGGCCCCTACAGCTGGCGAGGGGCTCGTGGCCGGAGAGCTGGGACGAAATCGGCAACAAGCTGTGGAGGTCCGAAGGAGACCTATGGAATGCTTTGGAGCAGAACTTGGTTGATGAGGGGGACGACGGAGATGAGGACGAGGACATGGGCGAGGCTGAAAGCATCGTGCATTCGGGCGATGAGGCCTCTATTGGTAAGTAGCCTGCTAACTTTTTTAGGACATAAGTTAACAGCCAAGCAGGCTTTACAAGTGGCGCTCGTACATACATCTCTGAAGACACCCCAGCGCCGCCGCCATTCGCAAGTCCAGGTCCATCAAATGCATCGGCCAAACCTACCCGTTCCCGAACCGAGTCCCCAGGGTCCCCGTCGGTTTCCCCAGCGACTTCTCCGAAGAGGATCCATACGAAAGTAGCTTCGATCTTGGTCCATCTCCTTTCCTCCCATTGCGCCCTGACGAAGCCGCCAGGGACCATTACGGCAGGGCCACCGCTAAAGCAGCACCAAGATCCGATTGGACGCTTCCCGCCTTCCCTACGAGTTCTCCCAGGCCATCTACCCCAGCCTGGAGATCGCCCTGACGGGCACCAGCAGCAAGAGCTTTGGCAACTTCGAGCTTGACGGCGAGAGAGTGCGCGTTGAGGTTTTTGACTGCGCGCTCTGCGGACGCAATGGCCACGTCTTCGGGGCGAGGACTGCAAGGCTCGGCAGACGGGGGTGAGGGAGGTGTGAGAAAGGCTCGTACGCAGCAGGGGCGGGCGTCGGAGGGTTGTAAGCAGCGAGTAGTCCTGGGCATGTCGAAGGTGCACAGGCGATAAGATGTACGGCAGACGATAGACACCCAAAATATACATTTCGAAACGCGCGAGGTCAACGCTGAAGGTAAATGATACTATGATCCCAACCCTCAGTCCTGCCCACGCCCATCCTCCCCGGCAATCCTGCGGACATTCCGTCTCGATCCACCCTCTATAAACTCCATAAATTCTCCTCAGCACCAACGGTCTTCCTAGCGCCCGTTCTCCTTGCCCTCCGGCTCACCCATCCCCCACGCCTCTTCTCGAATCCTCGACATCGCCCTGCCGCGGTCCGAGCCTCCGCGGCTGCTCATGTGCTGTCGCGCCAGCGCCGGTGGCATCGGCGTGCTGTTGGGCGGGCGGGACGTGCTGGCGGGGCGGGGCGGGCGTGCTGGCAGGCGGAAGGGATGCCATCGGTGTGCGCGGAGGGGCGTAGATGGTGCTGGTGGGCGGCCGGAGTGCCGCCAGCGAGCGGAGGGGCGGCAAGGGCGCAACCGGGTGGCGGGGCAGAAACGGGTTGCGCCTCGGCACCTGGATGAACATCGGCGAGCGGAACGAATCGGGGGCCGGGCTCTTTGGCAGCAGCGGCGGCAGCGGCGAGCGCGGAGAGGGCCGGGAGGTGGTGCAGTCGCGTCCTTCACCTGGTGGGGCGGCGGGCGGCGGCGTTCCTCGACGGGTGACGGTGCGGGTGGTGATGGTGGTGGTGGTGGTGGTGGTGGTGGAGGAGCCGACGTTGGTGGGGCTGCGGGGACTCGCGCCGGAGGAGGCATTTCTTCCGGGTTGGAAGAGGTTGTCTTGGGCCGCGGCAGCGGCGCGCACCGGGCCAATTTTGTCGTCGTCATCGTTCTCCCCCCTCCTCTTCCTCTTCCTCTTCCTCATCCTCAATATTACGGCCCTCGAAAGGGCGGGTGCGGACGTGGAGCAGGGGTGCCCGGGCAAGATTGGCTGGCGTGGAGGAGGCGGGAGAGGGAGTGGGGGCGGGAACGGGGGCGGCAGCGGCGGGGGAGGGGGCGAAGTTGGCAGCCTGGAAGTTGGCAGCCTGGAAGTAGTCAGCCATACGAGTTGTGGTTTGGAGGCTTTGAGACGATGGGACGCTGTAACAAGAGCAAGAATACCACTTACCAACAGCGCAAGACTGGCCGCTATGCTCTCGACCGCGATCACGACCCGATCCACTTCTCCTCCGGCACGCCGACGCAAGGATTGCCGCCCGCAGCACAGCAGCAGCGCTCAACCGGGACCTTGCCCTCGAGGCTCTTGAACTCGGCCAGGACGTCACTGACCCGGTATTCGTAGCTCTGGCCTTGGTGGCCGCGACGCTCAGTCCGCAACAGGGCATGCTAGTCCCCAAGCCGGTTGACGCATTCGACGAGGGCGGGGTCGGTGATCTACCGAGGGTCAACGCGTACACCAACTGGCCGGGTTGCGGAGGACTCACCGAGCAGGCAGGTCTTCTTGTCCATGCTGCACTGACGGCAGCCATTATCGTCCGCCACCGCCGCAGTCGCGCAAGGCGTCGAAGCTGCGGAAATGGAACCGATTGACGCAGCCACGGCAGACTATGCAGCCGAGTTGGCGAGGGACGGCGGGGCGGGGTGAGGAGGACGAGGGCGGGCGACGGTCTCTGGTGCCTTTGTCGGCCATTTCTGGCCGATTCAAGGCGGCGAGCGAGGAGAGGTGGGCGAGGGGGACGAGCGAGGAGAGCAGAGGCGACGCAGCAACAAGGTGTTGATTGTTGATTGTTGATGGTGGATGGTTGAAGGTCGGTGGGCATTTGCGATGTTTCGAGGCGGCAGCTCCTCGCTTACGTCATCATCCATGGATCACGCCTCATACGCCTTGTAGCCTTATCGCCCCGCCCGCGTCACATACATGTATGCATCCTCCGCAGGCGCACGCCCAACGATGGGACTTCAGGAGCCACAAAGACAACCTTCGACGTCGCAGCTGGCGAGTTCCTGGGGGCTTGAGTTGTGGCGGCGTGGTCGTTCGCTACACACACGTCGGTCAATCGGCCCCACGGCACCTTCCCTATCTTGTGCCTCCAACTCCACACCACCGCGGCGGGAATGTCGCAGTCAAAAGCTGAGCGCGACCGTATGGCATCCAGGTTTCGAACTCGCGTGAAAGAGTCGGCTTCTTCGAGCTTGGGTTCCGCCGCGCAGCATGCCACCGTCCAGCAGCGCTTCTGCAGGTCTGTCCAGAGTATGCGCTCAGGTCGCGCATCATCCATGCTGCGAGAGCGCAAGCGACGCCGCTTCCCAGATCTCCATGCTTACCGAAATTGCCGGCATCCATGGTGACTGCACAATTGGATGAATGCCCGCGGACGTCGACCAGAACGCTCGCAACGGGCCCAAGGCCGGATTGGCCCTGGCATGCGGTGTTACACCTGGGAGCCACAGACCACAGACCCCTGCATACCAATCTCCTATCACAGCAACGGTGCGGCAACGCGCGCATTCCACCGCCTGTCGCGGCCCCGCCGTTGCGTCAACAACGACGACGACGACAAAGTCATCTACGAGAGCAGCATTACCTTCCCGTGGATCGTAAACTCTCAACGTCGCATAGCGAGAGGGACGGCGACGCTTTGATCAGCCAACGATAAGATCTCGCCGCGGCGCCACCACCACCGTTTGCCAACGGACGACCGGCGGGCAATTTCGCTGCCATGACTACAACAACCTCAGAGGCATCGGACTCAGACGGCTCGTCCGCATCTAGAGGCGAGATCGAGGTCAATCCACCAGCCTCCAACTCGAAGCTTGACTCTCCACTGGAGCAGTCGTTCGGCGAGATCGGGATTGAACCACCAGCCTCCAATTCGAAGCTTGACTCTCCGTCGGAGCAGTTGTTCAGCGAAATCGAATACGCGGCACTATTTCGCCATCGGACATGGCCACCGCAGCGCGTCCCGCGGGACTCCGTGGATGCGGCTTCACAACGCGACGAACCACAACCAGAGAGCGAGCCGACATTGGCGACACGCGGTGCTGATGTGCAATCCGCCGAGGCCGCGACTGGGCAAGCGGCGAATGAACAAGCCATGAACGGTGCACCGTCCTGGAGCCAGCGACTACATGAGGGTCTCAGCAATCTTGCACTCACCGCCGTTGCCGTCATCATGCTCTTCCTGATCATCCTCATCGTCCACCAGTGGCAGCAACTTCGCGAATCCAAGCTCATCCTTCACCAGGCTGGATGGCGCCGGACAGAAGGCCGCTGGCAGCATCACTGGGGGCAATCATGGGATGGGCAGCCAGTTGTCCACCTGCTCCGACGTCCATGCCTATTGCCGCTGCCGGCGAATATGACGAGGACGAGCCCTCGACAATGCAACTACCGCGCTATCGACTTCGCTTGGTACATCCTATCCAGCAGTCTCAACGAGAGTGTACAGGATACAGTCCACGGCCTCAGTGCCGATGAGGAATACAAGCACTTGGAACGGACCACCCTCGAATTCGACTCCGCCCGGCGTCTGCTTGTGCAAGTACTCCAACACTACGGCCCCGCCGGGTTCGGCGACGTCCTTGGCACATTGACGGTCCACGCGCTGTGGCATGCGGTATGGCACCCCTGCAACATCGCCAAGATCGGCCTGCCCACCCTCTTCAGCCCATACGAAGACTCCGATCCTGCCTACAGCGATCTCCGCCACCTGGCCACCGCCGCATGGGACGAGATCGTTCGGCTACGGCATCGGGCTTTCCAGAAGTACAAGCTCTCGCCCCAGCTCTCGGCCCAGCTCCTCGCCTACGACCTCCTGCCCCTATCTCAATTCCTTGAAGCTCAGACCCCGCGTCTACAGCCCTTCCACCCCACCAGAAACCAGGCTGGCCTCCGGCCCCTGACTGCCTGCGGGTTCGCCCCGGATCGCCGCACCTTCGGTTGGCTCTTCATCCCCAACGAGATGGCACTTGCCTTTCGCGGCGAGTCCGCCGACGAGCTTGCGCGCTCCTGGTCAGGGCAGTGGCACCCGATCGATGCTTCTGGGTCTTCGACCACCCTTCAGTGGCGATGCAGCAGCGACTGTGCGCAACAGCCTACGAGCGCGTGCAGGCGGCGAAGCACTGCGCGGATCAAGGTCTCGAGGGGAAAGAGTGCGGGGGCTTTTGGCGTAGCTCAGGAGCTGAAGGATATTCAGAGTACTTGGCGGGGTTGAGTTGTGCGCCGCGATATTAGGAGAAGCTTCCTTCGACCGAGTCTGCACACGCGACAAGTTCCTGGATGCGACTCTTGCTACAGCCGGAGCAACAAGCGATTGGCGGCACGCTCAAAAGCCATGCCCTTTTTACGGAGTCCAATATCCTGTCGCCCGTTTCGCCGTTCGCGGCGGACATCAATCGCACGGAGGGAATGGCGCTGGGGCTGCATTATATCTCGACGACTGAGGTTCCTGGACTATACAGAAAGGGGAGTTGCTAGAGGTTGAGGGGCTTGGTAGTGGATGTGGGGAGTGAAGCCGGTGTACCCTTGCAGGATTTTGTAAGTGTAATTTAATTCTCACTGTCGAGAATGAAACTAATATTCCAGGCGATTGAATATATAGTGCGGCTAAAGATCTTCAACATCATAGCGTTTATCTCGATCTTGACGTGGCAAGCCTTCCTTCCAGGGACTGCATGCTTTACACCTGTCTTGCCATACTGGGCTCTGATCCCCTAATCGCGTGATGTGACCATATGTCAACGACTTGGGGCACACCGTAGCCATGGCTGTGGAGCAAAAAGTATGAAGGGGCAAGATGAGAAGCAAAGATGGAGACACCCAGCGCTCAAACAAGATCATCGGTATCGTTGATGATCATGAGCCCGCACATCTTTATTTTCCCACGACTGGCCGAGTACTACCAGCGTGGCCTCAATACTTCCGACGTCCATCTCAAGCTCAAAGTCATCCCTGTGCTTCAGGTTCCGAAACACCCTTCCGCCTTTGCAAAACGCGCAAAGTACCTCACTGGCTACCACGGACCCTGCTGCCACCGAAACATCCCCGCCTTACCCGGCACGACCGAGCATAGCCCTTTGTCAAGACGGCGGTGCCTTGTGTAGACATGCCTCCACGTAGAAGTTGCGGTTAGGAAGATCGCCGCTGAGAAGGAGTTCTACCAGACATGTGGCAGCGCGAGGGCCTCGTACCGCTCGAGAAAGTCCGCTCGCAACCTCCCTCTTGGGTCTCGCTTGAACGTTGGCGCCTCAATGCCCTGGCCGCCTTGTACAGAGACGAAGGTCCATTCATTCCGCCCAACCGCAATGTAACGTCGCCACGCCTGCCGCTGGTGGCCCTTCCCTACGTCCCAGCCTCCACCGCCCGGAAAGTCCTCCCCCACCCAATGCGGGCAGGCCTAACACCGTCTTGGGCTTGACCAGCCACGCCGACGAGGGTCTGGCGCCAAACTTTCTCTGCGCCGGAGCTACCAGAGGTTCCTAGGCAAAATCGTCGAAGCGGGTAGGCGATTGCATTGACCCCAGCACCCATCTGTCTGGGAAATCTTCGCTCGGCAGCGGCTGCTGGACCTCGCCAATTCCCGAACGTACGACCGGCGTCCTTTCCGTTCGATCTGCCGGCCACCTCGGCATGTGCCCGATCCTCGGAGAGCGTTGGGCGGTGTGCGTGCTCTTGCTCTTCCATCTCGGATGTGCTTAACGCGAATGTGCCGGTATCAGGCGCTAATGGGGCGGCGAGAGGGTCTGCGCGTGGACGAGGGGATGCCAGGTTGGAGGGCAATCCTGCCACTCTTGAAGATCATCGACGGAAGGGTGTGTCGTCATGGAAAACTCGAGGGCAAGAGGGTCTGAACGGGAGGGAGTTAGCAAAGAATCGCGTAGGAACGGTCGGCCGAGGAGAAGTTGCCGCAAACGGTACAGACTGCTCCGCTGCTGACGCTCAGCTTCAAGATGCGGCCTACTTGGCTTATCGTCCTCTTGGGTCTCGATCATTGCCGGTGGGTGGCGAAATCGCACATTGTTTCGGCACGTTCGCTCAAGGTAGTCGAAGGTCAACGGCGGATAAAGGCACAGTGCCCGGCTCCATGGACAGCCCTTGACACAGATCACCACACAGGTATCCGGCGGCAGAGGCACTTTTGAGCTTGCTTGAAGATCCTGCAGAGGCAACCGAGGGTTGTTGAGGCACGTCAAAGTGTTCGCGAGGTTGGTTCCACCACCGGCCAAAGCGGCTAGCTTTGTGCTACAATCCAACGGCCGTTCACCTTTCATCAACTTCACCACCAACACCTACTTCAACTGCTAAAACTGCTGGCATCAGCATCAAACTCCGCGTTTCCCAAGGCCAAGTCAGACGCCCTTGTACGCCCCAATATGTCATCGCCACCGCCGCCACTCCGCCGTTCCTTGCGTAAACGAACCAACAGGCACCCCGGGCACGATCCTCCCCCGCCGCAATACTCATCTGAGTCCGGCAACGTACACGCATCTGCCGTTAAGCGGTCTTCGAAGGGGACGGCACACCGCGAGGGGGGCAAGCAGGACGCGGCAGACGTAAGAGGCGTACAGCGGCCCACCTCCACAACCAGCGACGCCCACGACGGTAGCGGCGATGACCTTTTCTGTCCGAGTGGGCCTAACCGAGGCGAGCAACAACCACATCTCTCCGCCAAAATTATCGCGCAACAAGTCGCCGTCACGGACGTCTGCTGGCTTCCGTCCTTGGCAAGCAGCCCACTCCACCAAGCCCTCGCCCTCGCTCTGGCCCTCCTCTGTATCGCCTGCTGCTTCTTCTTCTTCCGCGCCACCTCCCGAACCGCCGACTCAAGCCTACCATCAGCGGCCCCCCGGTCGATCTCGCCGACTCCCCGCCCCTTCTCGACCTCACCCCGCTGCACAGCCTCCGTTCAGCCCTCGAGATTATACCCCCGCCCGGAAGCAAAGGCTGGAAGCCCGCCTCGCCATGCGACAGCGTTACCCCCGTTTCGGAAAGCGCGGTGACAGATGGGCTGGAGGAGCTGGAGCGCGCGTTCCGTCTCATAGATGAGTGGGGCAACGCAACGAAGACAGCTGCGGCGCTCTTTCGGCAGGCTTACGTCGCGGCCGCTTCCGCGCGAGGCGGCGCTCCAACGCGCAACAAGGGGGGCGTGGGGAGTGAGCGTTCAGCCTGTGCCCTCCTCACCCTCGGCGAATCCTACCTCGCCACGGCGCACACCCTCCGCACCCAGCTCTCGATGAGCCTCACCACCGCGCTAGCCAGAGCCCTCGCCGCCCTCCCACTCGCCCTTCGCATATACTCCGCGAGCCTCACCGAATGCAGCAACCAGGCCGACAGTGACGACCCCACGCGCAGCCAGGAGAGGGGAATGGCGTGGAGAATACTCGTGGTGAGCGCGGCGGATACGGCGCAGGCGGTCGAGGAGGGGAGGGCGGCGGTGCTGGCGGTTGCGCGGAAGTTCCGCGGAGGTGATGTTCGCCTTCCTGGTGGTGGCACGGCTGGGGACTGCACGAAATGGAGCTTGCTGGAGGTGCAGGCGGCGTGTGAGGAGGCGAAGAAGCAGGCCGAGGCGCTGGCTGGTGGGGGGTCTGCGGGTGAGACGATGAGGGAGTGGGCTGCAGGGTTGGCGTGACGTGCTGTCTCTGGGAATACATTTGGAATTGGTAGTGGGCGAATTGCTGCTTCATTATGGGGCTGGGTGCGGTAAAGATTGGCCATGTGGGTCCGGTGCTGGATCTTCAGATGGGATACGAGCCTGCGTGCTGACGAGGTCGGTGGAAGCCGTGACCGGCCGATATCAGGGGAGTAGCAGAGATGGTGGCAGTCGAGGTTCGGCTGAATTTGCAGAGAGGAGATTGGAGGGACAGGTGTGGGAGGCTGTTAAAAGAATGTATTTCTGGTCACTGGGATTTCTGGGAGGGAGATGGGTTGGGGAAGGGTGGAAGCGGCAAGGGGAGGTTGTAAGTGGTTAGGGATTCGTGGAGTTGTTTTCGCGGAGGTTATCGAGCTACAGAGGAGATACCCAAATTCAGCGTGTTGCTTTTTTGTTCACCATTCTGTGCCAACGAAGACAAGCAAATACTACAGAACTCATCAACAGTCCGCCACACGATCACGCCCATGCCCTCCCTCATCCAAATTGACACCGTCACCAACCCTGAGGAACAGCGCACAACGTCGTGGTATCAAGCTCTCGCGAGCTCAGATCAAAGTCGGGGACAAGTATGGGCCACAAGTCTTACCGTTCGCCGCAGCAGACCGTCCAGTCATCCAATCACTACGCCCGCCTCATATCCCCGCTGGCAAACCGCTCAAGATCTGGGACAACCCTTATATGCTCCGGCCAGCGGCGCCGGACATCCGCCGCGCCGTCCCATCGGGCTGACGCTAGTCTGCTCTGTGAATGGTTGCTCCGGCAGTGAGGGCGACGAGGCCTGCGGCGGCTAGACGTAATGGATGATGTTGTGTGGTAGGATGGTCCCAATTGGGCGAAAGGGAGGATTGGGCTGGACCGGGATTGGAGTATGTTCGACGCCGGCATCGTCGTTCTCGTCATCTCGCAGATCGGCCGCAACGTCGTTGACAAGCTCAACGAGACGATCGATGCGAGTGAAGGCAATGACCTGGTCAACGTTGAAGATCTCGCTGCTTGCCACCGGTGTGATTGTAAGCAGGCATACCTCCGCTGAGATCAGAAATAGCAAGCAACGACGCCTCCTGTCAGGCGAGTTGGGGCGCTCTGAATTACTGTTTCCCCCGCTCTCTCCCTTAGAAACATCAACCTTGGATCTGCGGAGCGCTTCCGCTTTGGGCTGCCGGTGCGGGCTTGGCCGGTGCAGAAGAAAGGGGGGTGGCGGTGCGTCGATGGCGGCGAAGTGGATCGAAGAGCGTGTACCGCCTGTAGTCTTGGAGTACTTTGGTTCTCAGCCGCTGTAGACAGTTTCTCAGACCATTGCGGCAGAGGAGTGGTGGAGGCTTGTGGCTACAATGATGAACCACCGGGCTTTTGCTCCCTAGTCGGCAGTGACATCCAGGCGGGCTCCCACTCACAGATCAATGCCCATGGCAAGAGGCCGGCCGAGCGCGGAAGCCAGGGTGAAGGCCGAAATATCGCTCAAGTTACTACTCAGCGCCAGCTACGCGATCGTCCCGTCAGGAAGCGGCCATGGGCTACCGGCCCCATAGCGCCCCGAAGTATCGGACACCGTATGCGAGTATAGTCTACAGACTGGATCTAGCGTTCCTGCGGGCTGGGAACAGCAACATTGACCATATCGCTGCGAGCCTGAACGCTTGGTTTGTGGAACAGCTCACCAGCTGGCTGATGCTCTGTACCAAGGTACAGTTTGACCGCTCTGACGGCGCTGAATGATGCTGTAGCGCGGACGTGCACGGGGCTGCAAGCAATGGAGGAGCGGCGGGTTGCGGAAGTCGATTCGAGTCTTCGTTGATCCTCAGAAAGGCAGCGGTAGCGAGGACCTTGGTTAGACCCAGTGATTGTGGTGGCCCCACTTGAGCTCCCTTGGAGTCAGTGTTCCCGCCGAGCAATAGCCGCACCCGAAGATGTTGTCCGAATCAACGGTGTGAGAATCACCACCGGGTCGATCAGGAGGAGAGATGTCTCGTTTGGCAGGTGCTTGGTAGGCCGAAGGCGTTGGATGGAAATGTCATCCAAGCTGATGATGGTGGTGGGAACATCGTTCAAACCAAAGGGGCGTGGCTGCTTTATTGGAGATAACAAACACAAGCCATTCGGTTTCAAAAGACACGAACATAAACTCTAGAAGCTAGCCCAAGAGGAGCTTGAATAGTCGCGAACCACGGACCACGTCGGTTGTCGCGTTGGCTTCAGAATCCGTAGGTGAAAACCTCAGGGTTGATCCAGGCCAGACTTCTGGTGCAGATGCCGCAGTGACCTGTAGCAAAATCGAGACAGGCGGCGAGGGACGACGAGACGAAGACTTGAGATGAGACGCCGCTCCGCTCCCGGAGATCGGCGGACGAGAAGTAAGTTGGTCTCTGAAAATAGTAGGCAAAATGGTGTGATTGTCGCCGCTCGGTTAAGGCCTCGAGTCCGAGGTCGCGCGCATGGATGGCCGCCTGCTATATCTTGTCGCGGTTGTTGAGCACATTGAGGGGCCAAGCAGGCAAAAGCCCGAGTTGCTCGAGGCGGCGCAAGCAAGGTGAAGCCGGATCGCCTGTCGTTGACGTGAGCTGCCCAGCTAAATCCATGCTGTTAAGCGTTCAAGTTCAATTGTCACAAGCTTGAAAGCATGACTCTCCATCAGGTTCGAGTGCCGAGGCTCGGTGCAGTTATTTGAGAAACGGACATGTATAGCACGAGTTGGCCGGGCGACTTGGTCAAGGCGAGGTCGCAGCATACGCCGACCCGTTTGCGAGGACCGTAAGGAAAGCACCGCTTCATCCGGCATCGGTGTCCAGTTTACCTGATCCTGCTACACGGGTGATTTGAGAGGGAAAGGACGGTGCAGGAATGAGCCACCGAAGGTAGCTCTCTGGTGTTCAGTCCGCGGAAGCTCGCGGAAGCTCGCGAAAGCCCGGGTTGTCTGCGATGGACAAAGACCGTGGTCGTCGTTGTCGAAGCGCGATCTTGCTGCCAGACGCCGGGCGGAGAAGAGCGGGGATCGAGAGCTTGTTGCCTGAAGAAGAATGTGAACAGGGTAGATTCCCTTCCGGTTGGCAGGGTGTTGGTACCCAGGGCGCCTCCTGAAAGGCTGTGCCGGGGCGGGAGGCGGTGGATAAACAGTAAGCAGCATCAGGTTGCGTGGGCCTTACAGTACTACTGTCTGTCAGTGTCAAAGCTTGTGCACTTCCCCTTGAGTGACTTGCCCGATCACATTGGTGCCTGCGTCATGGCAGAGGTTTCACTGCTTTTGCATCAAGCCTGTATGCCCTTCTCCATGCAAGCTTCTTCACGACATGACCGCCTCCTCCGGAACGCCACACTGCATACAGTCTCTTGCCGATCACAGAACCGGAACAACACGCCGTCTCTTCCCAGTTATGCCTCGCAGTGGTGTTTGCCATCTCTTTCCCGTCCTATATCATCGGGGGGTGCGCCACCTCCATCAGATTCCGCAGCGCGGTGCGCTTTCTCTTCCCAGCCATTTGTCCGAAACCGTTTGCTTCGCCTTCACCGGTGTGTGATATTCCAGCTCCTGCATAACACGTCTTGAAGCAAAGTGTTGCATCATCTTCTGCTTAGCGCCGCCAGAAGCCTGGCCAACCTCCCTTGGGGATTATTTGGTTGCGGAAGTAGGATAACGTGGTCGGCTGAGTGACGAGGGGAAGCGTCGTGTTACGAGTTGACTTGCCAAGCTGCGGCGCACACGGCTATGGTCTTCTGGCGAGATTCTGGCGACAAGGGCAGAGACGAGTCAGCGCTGGGTCTCTGTGGAAAGGATGCTCGGCCGGGCGAGGGCGGCTGATCTTGTCTCCACTTACATACTGAAAAGGGCGTGTAGCGCGAGCTCTGTCCTCCAGACGAAGCAGCGAGCGTCGAGGGAAAGGTTGGCCCAAGACCGACGCAGCTGGCCGTTTGCTGAAGGTGGAATCTGACCCGGTTTCGGCAACCGGGGTAATACACCCACGCCCTCGCTTGGCTTGCCCAAGTCACCTTGCTGAATCTGCAAGATCATCCACGCAGAGCGTTTCGAGTAATCAAATGCATCGACGGGTACATCGCATTATCCGAGAGGCCAGAGCGTGTATCGCAAAGCCGAATGAGTGCACTCGAGCCCGGCTCAACTGGTCCTGTTGGTGATAAGCTGAGCAATCTAGCGGAAGGATCGAGCCGCGACCCTCGGCGACGAAGCCTGGACAGTGATGATCTGGGACCCCGGCGAAGGTTGGCGGTCCCCGTGGAGGCGACTGGCGAAATGACAGCAACGTACCGGCAGACCTGGTGGAGCGAGGCAACACAGTTCATCGAGCGGTGCTTTCGTGCTTTGTTGGAGTCCGCTCATCCTCTTCCCAGACCAGCAAGAATCGTCTGCAGAGTCAGATAATATGGACCATGAGGTCTGACTGATGCCGGGTGGAACCCGTTGTCGAATCCGTCGCTTCCAAGGAAAACTCCATGCTAAATCGCAAGGCGATCGCGTCGCTGACGGGGGCAAATGTTCGGTGGATGGTGGCTGTATCATTGGTCGAATCCAAGTTCTGCTAGCTTTATCGGGGATCGCGATCCTCTTGTATCGTCAAGTGAAGGGCTCATCGATCCGTCGGCGAGCTGGAGGTGCATTCTGAAATGAGGAGCTGTCGACGATCACCAGTCAGCAGAGAACCCAGGATCAAGCAGCTGTTGCCATGCCTGTGACCAGAACTCCGTGTTTCGTTCGACAGTTCATCCCGACAATCGTCGAATGGCTTTGGGGAACTCTGCGTTTCTTGGGCATGATGCAGGACGTGGGCGGACTCGGCCGCGATCGGGCTGCGGAACACATGTTGCGAGCAAAGGCTGTCGAGGTGGAAGACGAAGATTCAGCTTGACGATCACGCAACATAAGCTGCGTGAATGTGAGGGGGCGGGATCGAGGGTCAGCGTGATACGCATGCGCGAAAGTGAGGAATCTCGAGCGAGAAGAGATCTCTCGAGGGAGGTCGTTGAGGTCGTTGAGGTTGGGCGCTGCACCAAAAGTACCTAGTAGTTCAGGGTCCGGAGTCGGCTCCCCATCCATGTGCCGACAAGGTTCCAGACATTCGCAAACGCAGATGCACACACAGCGGGGCGACCTTCACCAAAAGACCGCTCCGACATGTGGAGTGGATGCAGCCGGATGATTTTCGGCCTAGTGCCTGTATCAACTATGGCTGGTGAGAGCTGCATCACCACGGTGCGGCTGCTCTACTCAAGCTTAAGGTAACGCGGCTATTGGAAATGGGATTCAACACCCCACCGACGTCACAAGGTGGGGGAAAGCTCCGGTGGGTGGTGTACCTAGGTAGCCATGGGATGGCGCGCCTGGCACGCCATGCAGTCCCGTCCAATTCCTTCCATGATCAAGGCCAAGTGCGGAGGGTGGAGATTGATACAATAGTCAATTCTGAAAGCATAGAATCGCCTTGCTTTGTCTCCACAAATTGACGGGGTATTTTGCGTGGCCAGTGTGCACATTAGTTTGGGTTTCGGACGTGAAAGTCACGCTTCCCCTTGTCGTTTTGTCCTTGGTCTTGTTCCGCTGGAAACACTGACTTGTCCATGATGCGAGGATGAAGGAACTGAATCGACTGGAAGAACGCGCTTGCGGAGCACCAAGAAATGCTCTTGGTCGGGCAGCCGTGGCGTACTCGCCTACGGTTAGATGTCAATCTGTCGCATCGTCCACAGAAGCGATTGGGCGGACGCGCGGGATACCGCAGGCCTTCCAGAGCTGCCATAAGCAGCGGAGCGGCTCCTGCGGCATCATTCAACAGGATTGGGTAGGCGTTGCGCGCAACAATCCCGGACTCAGAGCGTAGACCCCTAGGAGGTTTTCCGACCGCAAATGTAGGCATGTAGAGGGATGCTCGGACAATGGTGATGCGCAGATCGAGCTCTAGGAGCACGACGCATCTGAAACGCGGTCGGGCTGTCGAGGGGCTTGCCCAGGTGGCTCCCGGGGGAATTATACAGCATGGCCGAATTGGGCCAATCATCTTCGTGTCCTTTTGTTTGGCATGGACACCTGGCAAGTTAAGCTCAATCCAGTGTTTTCAAGTATTTCTCTTTGCCAAACTCGAACATTGACTTCATATTGAATGCGCGCGGCCAAGAATTATGTCAAGCTGTATCTGCGTGCCGTTGCAACGCTGCACTGCCCTGTACAAGCGTGCATACACGGCGCGACCTCATGCTTTGTGTTGTGGGCGCCAAGTCTCAACCAAAGCCTCTTCACGACATGGTGCTTCCTGCGGACGGATGCAGCCGCTGCTCGCCGGTTGTGCGCAGGAAAAGATTTGCGTGGATGGGTTCATGATGTCGAGGAGTTTTGGCAAGAGCTTGGACCTGAGTCTTGCCGCTTTGTGGGTGTCAAAATGCGCTGTAGATAGCGGAAGAGGCTCGGTCTTCAAAACCCGCTGCCGCCAATCCTTTTTCCTTGTGCACTTAACTGCGCTCCTTCTTGGCATCTCCCATTATTTCCAATGCGAATGGGCTGTCATGTGTCTCTGTCCTTGATCGTCAAATACTGGGCGGAAAGGCAGTGGGATCCGGCTCGAGGGGCTGGGGAGCCACCTTGCGGAAAGGATGCATTGCTGATAGGTGACAAAACTACAACGACACATACATATGCAGCAAAGGTAAGAACGACACCCCCACGACAACGACAACTCCCGAACCACCAACGTCCTGCAAGCCTTGCCTCCGGTGCAGCCATGTCAACTTGCCGTGGGGCCCGCTCCGGCACTGTGCACGTTCGCCTCTACCAGGTTACTTGCGTCACAGCCCGGTCAGAAGCCCGTCCCACGAAGAAGACCAAAGCCCACCGAGTGCTCAAGCTAGGAGCAAAGAACCAGCCGCACCAGGCCCCCTCCCACCCGAGTCCTTGGGCAACAACGTCTCATCATCCCCAGGACTCCCCTCCCTCCTCGACTGCTTCCTGGTGGACAGAGCGCAGCCCCTCGCTTTGGTTTTGCGCGGTACCGCGCACACCGCTCACCGGGCTTGCTGATGCGCCGGACCGCCTCCTCCTCGTATACCCAGCACTCCCATCCGCTTTCCTGACACCGGGAGCAAGCCAAGGCACCCTCACGCCACACGCCCGTATGCGTCTCACGATCCTCCCAACATGGGAAGAATCCCGCCGCCTAGCATCTGAAAGCTGGCCGAGCTCCGATGTGGTCTCTGACCACCATTTTCCAGGCACCTGGAGCGTGTACAGCGTCGTATCAAGCCCACCCTCCGGGGCGTTGTAAGGGAGCCGCCCTTGATCCCCAATTTCGCGGCCGGATTGTTCGCTGTCATTCTGTTTAGTACTTCTGCCCAACAGGATATCTTTGCTATGAGTGACTTACATATTGGCGGCGGCGGAGGGGTTGAGATTACTGTTGGAATCGTCAGAGAATGGCTAGTAAATGTTGCAGGAAGTACTGACGAGCTCAGCTGAAGAGGCTGGGCCGGTGGAGCATTGTCCAGCGGGCGAAAGCCAGCATCGTCCCTACGGTTGCGGCTTAGTCCGAGCCAATTTCCCAAGAGCCGCAGCACTCACCCAAACATCGGCTGAAAGCCGTCGTCATCTGCCGCCTGCGATTGCTCGCGGAAGGGGCTCAGCGGAGAGAACGAGGGAGCGCGGCGCGAACTCGGGGGAAGAGGAGCGGGGGGAGGGACGGCGGCGGGGACGGGGCGGTCGAGGATGGGGAGGAGGGTTGTGGGATTAAAAGGGTTCTGTATGCATTGTAAGTCTCCTATCATAAAGGCAATAGTGTTGCTCCACCAACTGTGACCGAGGACAGCCGCTCCGCTGAGGAGCGGGCCGCCAAACCTGCCAGGACCGACGCTGCCGTCTACAGGCACGTTAACATCATTTCTTCAGCTCAGAATAAGGCTTGTTACCCTCCAAGAGTGCGCAACGCATAGCGATCGGCCTGCAGCGCCCAGGCCTTGACGGCGTCGTTGGAGACTGGAAACGTCGGGGCGTGAGCCCGCAGCCAATCCGCCGAGGGCGCTGCCATCTGGTGCTGCTGTTGCTGGTGCTGGTGCTGCTGTTGCCGCCACAGAATGCAGTTTAGATGATGGTAGGTAAGTCTTCTATACTATGACACTACATTAGCTGACTATCGTCGACAACTGGCAAAGACACGCGAGACAAACATCAGGTTGCGAGTGTTCGCCGGTGTTGGCCGGTGTCGGCCAGTGTCGGCGAATCCGGTGACCGCGCGCTGACGGCTCCGCGGAGCAATACTCGTTCTCAAAGCCTCACACAACTTCCATGACAATTCAAGGACCACGCTTGGCGGCCTTTATCTTCTGACGGGCGCGGGCGGGCATCGCTTTGCGAGCAACAATCAAGCGACGATAGCCTTCGGCGCGTCGCCCAGCCTGCAAACGCGCTACAGCATACTTCTTATGCATGTTCGCTATAGGCGATTTGTGCTCAGATGGTCGTCAGATCGGAGCAAACTACGCCGGCCGCGCCCAAAATGCATGCAGATGTGCAACAACACATTCTGGAGTCGTCTCACCGACCTGGGAGTAATTCCGCACCCGTGGGAAAAAGGGGCGGGACGAGACGGCGATTTCCATTATCTCCTCCACCCCATGATGCGCTGGGTCTGTCATCAGGGTCAACCCAAAATCTTTGTGTCTGCCAGCGCCAAGGAGATTATGAGCTGCACTGGTAAAGCAGGGTAACGCAAGCCACGACTCTTCCGCAAGCTTTCCATGCAGAGGCCATATGGTGTTATCAGGGAGGAGGCTGGCATGCCAAACATGACGTTGTCCGGGTCACTAGCATTACAAATCAAGCGACAAGCCGGATCACAAGGACACATGCATCTCTCATCCCTTCTTGGAGCCTTCCGTCGATGTCTTGCGTGGTCGCCCGCCGCAACAACGGCCAAAGATTGGATGGGAAGCTGCGAGCTTGCTCAAGATTGAAGGTGGATGCAATCATGATATATAGTTCAATCGACTAGTTACGGCTTGTCTTCGTAAAACCTCGGGGCCTTCCTTACTCATGGTGGAAAGGGGTTGACGGCGTAGAAACTCAATCTGGGACCCCGCTCTCGCCGAGTCCAATGCATCCAGAAAGAACTCGAGCCCCTTCATCCACCCGGACAAGACCACCTGCCGGGCGAGTCGGCGCCAAGTGCGTTGTGGGTAGCTGCCGGGGCTCACAGCCACAAAGTGCAGCTGGTGTGCAGGATGAGGCTGAAGACAAGGCTGACGACAGGTTGAGGATGGCGGCTGCGGTTCTGCACATGTTCGGCTTTACGGCCGCCGAGACACGCTGCAAACCTGCCTGCGTGCTCCTAAGCGGATAAAAGGCATCCTTGAAGCGAATTTGCCCAGCTGAATTTGCGATCGACTCATTGTCATCGCGCAGAGCGACGGACTCCCGCCGCCGCACATCGGGAAGCTCCTCGCTGCCGCAAGCCACATGTGGCGCCGCCCCCATCGAAATCGTGCTGGCGGCCATTACTGCACCTACGACGCTACAGACGTTCTGCGTAGTTTCGCATCCATTCTTTTTCTAGGTATCTACGCATGTACTCGTCCGGTTGAGAAGGCAGTCATGAAGGATCCGTGAAGGCACTTCCGCCGAGGCGCCCCTCGGAGGCCTCGTTAAATCTGTCTCGGCTTGCGTGGTGGTATTGCCACCTAAGGGGAACTGTAGGTAGACAGGCGGATTGCTGGTTGGAGAGGCGCCATACCGGCAGCAGGACACAGCGGGCGTGCCGGATCGGCGGCGTTGATATACGTGCTGCGACGGGTCTGATGGGCAGAGTTTTGGTGTTTTGGCGATGCCTCTGTCGATTTTGCAGTGGCGATGCAGCCTCGCTCGCGGGCTTCGGCAGACGCATGATTCAGCTCACGACTCCTTTGCTCGGCACAACTGGCCAGAGCCACGCCTACAAGATGGAGTGGTCCGACACTGTGAAGTCCCTAATACTCCGAGCAGGCCCAGAGACGCTTCTTCGAATGACGGATAGACTTCAGAGGGGCAACGTCATGCTGAGCTACACGGCTAATCGTGGTCTCACGGCTTGGACTTCACTTCATCGAACCGTGGGTAGGTCGTCGCCGACTACGGTTCAGATCGCCCTTTGATCGATCCTACCTGGCGAGTATAGCAAGTATGCCACCCAGCCCAGCAAAATTCGCGATCTCGGCCTAGCTGATCCTGAGCTTACCTCCCATCGCCATCTTAGTCGGCCTTGCCATCGACTGCGCCTTGATACTCTCACTCATCCGCACGGCCATCGTCTACTTCGAAGTCGTCCTCGGCCCCGCGATCACGAGGCCGAAGCTTAGGGAACTGTCGCCTACCAGGGACCCTGCGGAGATCCAGCCATATTTCGCCAACCACCCGTTGCCGACCGCTCCTCCTGCCCAGCAACTCCAGTCTCCAAGCTCTTCTTCTTTGCCGATAGACCATCTAGCACGCCCTCTCCTCCCAGGCGATGCGCAGCACCTCGTGTACGCGCGGTTCACCCGGCTGATCTCGCCTTTGTCTTGCGAAAAACATACAAGCCCACCACTTCTCTCCGTCTTAAAGCAGAAGGGCCGTTACGGGCGCCACGGAATACGGCGGATTCGGCAGTGCGGCTGCACGAGGTGCTGCCCGAGCACGTGCGGCACGACAGGAAAAGCTGCGCAAGTTGATTCCCTTGCGAGAACGGCAACGGTGTCCTACATGCCGTTGCGCATGGGGACCTCGAGCGGTGGGAAGTACACAGCGGACAATCCTCCCATGACTACCATGTCTGCATGCCGTTCAATCACACGCGCATGTGCGTAACGACGATGCGCGGCCTTCCAACGTGTATGGCGAGGCTGGGTTGATTGATTGAATTCTGGCAAGGGTTTGGGCACAAACTGGGCACGTTGTCGTTGCAATACCGGCGCCCCTTATGCATCGGCTGGGAGGCCATTGTGCCTACTTATGGCCTGACCCGGCCGCTACATACCGTGAGCCCGATTTGCGCGTCTTTGCTACACAAAAACACCCCTCCTGGGGGTGCCCTCCAGATCGCCCATGGGGCCTGCGTCGGTGTCCTCAAGGCCTGGCGAGGCTAGGATTTGCGCGTCGCCGTGCTAGCAACAACCCCGCCAGGTTTGGTGGTTTGAAGGGTGCTAAACCCCTGCCTAAGGCTCTGCTAAACCCCTATCCGGCTGCCCGCCGTTCCTGGGGGCTACCCACCTCCCGTTTTGGGTGTACAGGTGGCGTAGCGGGGAACCTCCGAAGTGGCGCAGCCCTGCACCGCAATGTCGGCGCGACGGTGCGCGACGTCGCCTTCTCCGCATGAAATGCATGTGGACATGTTCCCGATTGGACTGCCGTAATGATGTGCGATGGTAATGATGTGCGATGTTATCGCCGACAATCCCTCCGTCGGGGCCGGGCGGTGGAACAATTACCATTTGGCGTCCACTGATAACCGTGATTTGGTTGTGGCCGGAAAACCTCACCCAAAGCGCCTACCCAAGAATGCAACCACGCCATCGACCAAGCTATGTATGATGTCATCTCCTCACCAGATTCAATCTTAAGATATATTAGTTGTAGTGCCATGGTATCTCTCAAAATTGACACGTTGGCGATTAACAGGTCTGCGACTGCAACGCCATGTTGCCGCATTGGGCAATTGGACTTCGGCTAACCTGACTTGGTGGTGGTGAAGAGTGCAACAGCATGGACGAGTTGTGCGCTTCGATCAGCGTGTGAATTCCTTCGCAGCGTGCTCAAACGCTCCTAGTCGGCTTTTACAGTTTCTTCGACTTCCGAAAGACGTCCTACCAGCTGCGCTAACCTTCCCTCGAGTTCTACTCGTACATCCCCAACATCAAACTCGATCAGTTCGAGGCGCCCCTCAACACCATCTGCGCCCTGTCACAGACACTTCGCCTAGGAGTTGCTCCAGCGTTCATACCCCGTTCGAGCGCCTGCATGCGCTGTGATAGTTCGTGTACAGCCTGCTCCAGCTCCACGACCTCTTTCAAGCGCCTGCATGCGCTGTGATAGTCCGTGTGAAGCCTGCTCCAGCTCTACCACCTGCTTCGAGCGCCTGCATGCGCTGTGATAGTCCGTGTGAAGCCTGCTCCAGCTCTACCATCTGGTTCGAGCGCCTGCATGCGCTGCGATGATCCGTGTAATCCCTGCTCCAGCACGGCATCGGGTGTGTGGATCTGCGTCTCTTGCCCAGCAGATTCGAGCGCCTGCATGCGCTGCAGGAGCTGGTGGTGCTCGCTCCCTTCCAGGTAGATCCACAGCGACGAGGGCTGTCTGCCTGCGTGCGTCGTAAGAGGTGCCGGTGTTCTCTGCCTCTCTGGTGGTTCCATAGCAGTGAAGGCATGTCTGATGAGTCAATGTCGGAAAGAGCAAAGCAGAGTTCCGAAGATCTACAGAGTACAGGCTTAGCGAACGACGCTTCTCGTGCAAGCCGTGGAAGATGACGTTGTGGCCGGGCTGCTGCGAGGTACCGCCTGGCTGTGGTTTATGGGACTACGTCGCGACAATGCCGCGAGCAAACACTGTTCAAGACCGACTATAGATGGCGAGTCCGGCTGCGCTGCGGCTCTGCGATGGGGTTACTTGCGCCTCTGACAGCGAAGCCCGAAGTAGCCAACTTGGCTGTTGGATGGACGGCGGTCCTCCCTTGGGCGCCTCCAATGCCGAAGCCCGATGCGGACAAGCCCGTAGTGGAACAGACGGCGGCAGCTCTCGCATCCGTGGCGCGCGCGACTTCGCTGGTGAAGCTCAAGGCAGATAAGAAGGCTCTTTAAAAGACGACCGCTTTGTCCGCCGGCCCGCGCGTGCTGTGCGGCATGGCATGCATATGCACATCGCCCTGGCGCCAGAGTTGCGCTTGACATCAGTTCGAGGTGCGCGCTTTCCCACGAGGGCGCATCGGAGTCCATTGACATTAACGGACACGACAGCGCAAACGGTCCGCCCACCCTCGTCGTGGCGAGGCTATGGACTCGCAAGTCAAGTGGATGGTGCTGAGCTTCGCTGGAATGGTCGAGGAGGCCAGCTCTCCCCCCTTTGAAATGCGGGCGCCCGCCTCCCGACACAGCATCTCGAAACGCGAACTCCACTCTGGGGACCTTCTCTCCGCTACGTCAAATCGGCATGGACCTCCGTTGAGGGCATGAAGAGGCTCTACGGCGTTCGCTCACCACCAAATCCTCGGCCTCTATCGCGCGGAGCGGCAGCCATGACCGCCCGTGCGGCACGACAAGGGCTGGCGCCCTGTCCACCGGCGGTCCAGGCAGGACTGCAACTGGAGATTTCCCTTGCCGGCGTGGCACGTTTCTCAGGGTCGTTCAGGCATGATCCGGCCGCCGCCAACGCGCTGTATGCTGACCCTGCGGCGAGTCTGTCCGTGAATGCATCGACCCACAACGAGCGCGCTCCGACGCTCTGACCTCAACCGGATTCCAGCGTGCGGTCCTCCCCAAGGGAGCGAAAGAATTACACTGCGGATCCTCGCCTCGCGCTGGCGCCCACAAGTTGCAGGTCCCCACCAGCTCAGCCTGAGGATGGCTCTCGCCATTGCGGCGTTAGCGGGGTGAGGGTCGTCTTCTCTCTCGCAAGCCGTGGTTGCAGCCGTGGGAATGGGCACGTCCGACCCCCTCTCGCAGTGAGGCTGGCGACGAGCAGAGTGCCATCTGTTTTCCCATGTCAAGTACTTCGTCAGGCAAGCTCATGCCCGCCGCCGCCTCCTACGTCGACGGGCGATCGCCAGTTCGGACCGCCAAGCCATCATGTCCCAGCGCGTTCATCCTCTTCCGCTTGTGCTCTGTCCCGGTTGAGCCAGCCCACGAGCCGCAGCCCAACGTCCGCATCCGCATCGAGGTCACCCCCTCCCTTGCTGGGCCTAGGTGAACAGCCGTGGCGCCCCGGTGCCAGGCTTCCTTTCCGTTATCCAGGCTCGGCTGCTCGGTACGTGCAGGGCGGGTACATCGTGCCAGTCGAGCGGGGGCGCAGCGGAAGAGCTCGCTGGCAGGCAGGCCGGTCTCTAGGTGGGAAGGGAGGCTGGCGCCAAACGTCTTGGTGGGGCCAAGGGGAAGGCAAGCCCGGGAAGAGGACAATGGCGGAGCGGGGCCATGAGCGGCGAGGTGGTCGCGGGGCGGGGAGGTGAGCGGCGATGGAGATATCCTAGAGTGGACCAGTGAATTTAAACGAGTTGGGATTGCGTGATAAAATCTGACTGGCGCAGGCATTTTCCCAAACAACTAGGTACCTATTCGGCCTGCCAGCTCGATTTCAGTAATCTGCGCGAAGGCCGGGACAAGGGCTGGAGTATCAACTTACAAGAGGGCCAGGAGTGGGAGCTACAGCCCAAAGATGCAAGCAACCTCTCCGATGGCCGTCACGCGGCTATCGTCCGCCATCTCGAAACAGGGACCTTGTATGAAAGCCGGAACAGGCGCAAAGGAAGCAACGCACAACCAGCTTATTGCGAGCGGTCATCCTGTAACCTCTGTCGAGCCTCAACCCTTGGTCCCGGTTCCACCGCCGCCTGCCGCAGCAAGATACCATTGCCCTCTGATTCAGGCGCCTCTGAGGGCACAACGGATGCGACTCTGCCGCCGCGGCGTTGCAAGGCCCTGCATCGACAGCAGACGCGATTACTGAAGCTGGCTTCAGCATCTCCTCGGCCAGCACGGCGCGGACAACCGGCTGGCAGGTTTGGCGATGGTGGCGTACAAGCCGTGCTTCTCCTACCCCGGCCTCATCTGGGTCCCCCAAGTCATCTCTTCGGCCTCAGTGCGCGCCACCGGCCCTGCTGACGCTTCCTCTCGCCATGCTGCCGTGCGGAGCACCGCGCTGTGCCCGATTGCCCTGTCGCCGGCCACGGAGTGCTTGCGCGGCCTCGCTCGCAATTCCTCCCACTTGACTGCCTCGTGGTCCACCTCGTCGAGTCGTGACAGCCGGATCATCCTCCTCCTCCTCCGCCTAATTATGAGCTTGGGTACCGGCCGGCCGCCGGGGAAAGGTGGGAATGAAGCGAGGTTGTGTAGGTCTCGGCCCCAAGGGAGGTACGACGGTAGGAGGGGCTAAGCCGCAGCTGGGGAGCGTCAGCCAGTCGGCGTGCAATGGAGGAGGTGATCTGGGTGAACTTACCACCCGCCCGCCTGGATGCTGAAGGCGCTTCAACGTTGCGCTCTACAAGGGCGCGGCGCGTGGTGCGAGGTCGCGCGTGCCGGAGGCGCGCCACTCCGGTACGTCAGTCCTTGCTTCCAACCGTCATCTGAACGGCTCATCCATCAGCGGCGCCGTACTGCGTGAGGCTGGATGCGCGAGTCGCCTACGGCATCACGGAGGGCCTGCAGGCTCGGGCACAACGGCGTCGGCGTTGCGGGGAACGCGATGGATTCGAGGAACCGCGTCTCCCTCTCTCGACGCGACGGCCAGGCGCTCGTGCACCGCATCCGCCTGTCACGGCCGCAAGCCTGAATCGTGTCGTTGTGCAGCGGAGGGGACTCGGGACCAGCGGCACCGCCCGGGAGCGCTCATGCACGATCATTGTGGCGGGGGTTGCGACGGTTCAAGGTGGGCGTTGGTGGTGGAGGGTCCGAGGTGGTGACACGCGTGCACAGCGTGGGATGGTGAGGAGGCGCGGCTCCGAAGTTGGCCAAATGCGGCTGAGCTGCTGGTGACAGACACAGAACACAGAGGATCGTTGCCGGCCACCGCACCCCCCAAAATCACCGCGCTGCACGCGCCAGCTGTTGTCAAAGCGGTTCACCATAGCGCAAGATGAGGGTTGTCGGCTGCTATTAGTCGATGCCCCGCAGCCTCCATCTCCCCCGTTAGCCGGTGGTGAGAAAGAGACCCAATGTCCGCCAATAGGATCGACGCGCCACGCGGTCCCTCGACAACCGCACAGCCGTCCAGAAAGATTCGAGTCGCGGGCCTACCAGTCGCTGGCTGAGCCGCCATACCGCACAAAGTGCTTACCCGCCCGTCTGGTCAGCAGAGTGGGCAGGGATCTTTTTGGGAAGCATCGAAACCCTAGCTGGCATCCCGGCTCAGAAGCCATCAACGATGAGATCGAAAAATGCGGCCAGAGTCCTTGCTGACGCCTGGCAGGCATGCTCGCTGCATACAGGCACAAGGCACTCGAGCAGCAGCACTTGATACTGGTCCTTACGATGATTATGCGTGAATGTGACAGCACGACAGAAGGGCAACGTGAGTGGGAACGCGCGGGCGTGTGAACGTTATGGAATTCTGGCACTACGAATGAGATTCAGCGCATTGAGCCAACTGCGTACGTGGAGACGTGGCTGAAACGCTCACGCAAGGGCATTCTATTTGGCGACCGTTAAACGGGCAACCACCTTCAACATGCCCGGACCCAATTCCTCGCTTTGCATTTACGTCGGAACGAAGTAACGTATCGGACCAACCTGAGCGAGCACGTCCATGGCGCGCGAGAGAGAGGCGCGAGAAGATGTTCGGGTGACTGTCCATGGCATCGAAAAACTGAAGTACTTTCCGAACGTCACAAACTCGGACCTCCCGACCTCGGAGACCCAATAACGACCTCCTGGAGGACTTGAATGCTTGCAAAGATGCTGGAGGGCTCGAGGATACGTTGATGGCGAGAGTTTGCTGGTAAAGCAAAGTATGTCCTCACTCCGACCTTCGTACCGGGAAAATAAGTATGTCAGCCTAGTTCACAGACATGCCTTTGTGCTTCCATTTCAAACAGCTGCGTACCTTGAGTAGTTATTTGGCGTTGGGCATCCGACTACCGCCCACATCCAGCTCTATGGCATTCAAAACTCGCAAGTCGAGCTCCGGCCCCTGCGGTTGGAACCTTTTTCCGAAGCCTAAGGATGTCCGCTCTCTTCAGTTCCAGCTGCTGGCTCTTGTCGCCTCGTCAGCCGGTCCACCTCCCTTCTAAGCGCGCTACATTCCAGTTCCCGGTCGAACAGCATGTCCGCCACCTGCGCATGCTTTTGCAAGTTGTATTCAGCGTCAGTCCGCTCGAGCTCGAGCACCCGCGCGGAGGCGGCCTTGTACCGGGACTCGACGTCCACAATTCGGGACTCGGCGTCCTTGATCTTGCGATGCGCGGTGGCGAGTTCGGAGCCGAGGTCCAACAAGGCCTTGTTGAGTTCTACGCACTCGTCCTGCAACCCCACCACGGATAGCTGGAGATCCGAGCATTGCTGCTTCGAGAGTTCAAGCTCATCGAGCTTCTGCTCGGCGACGCGCGCCTGTGCAACGTTCTCCTCGAGCAGCTCCTCCGTCCGAAGGGATAGCTGCGCCACGCGTTGAACGTGCGATGTACGTTCCTTCTCGAGCAAACGCTGTACCCTTTCCTGCTGAGAGCGGCTGAATTGCGCCTCGCCGTCGAACCGTTCGAGCTGCATGTGGAGACATTGGATCTCCTGTTTCTGGAGACGGACCTTGAGCAGTAGATCTTTTACTTGCTGGACGAAGGTGCTGGCAACGTTGTCGGCTTGAATTCGCCCTATTGACGGCTGAGATTCTTGCGCGATCGTAGGCAATGCGGGCGGTGTACGTGTGCCGGACGGCTTATTGGCTCGCTTCAGCGTACGAGCATCAGACGATTCCGAACGGAGCTCCTGACCTTGCGCGGCCATCCATAGCTTCTCGGCACCCATGGCTGAAGGCGGCGAGTACTCTGGCAGCGCCTCGAGCTGCCCGATCGACCCGGAAGTATCGCCCATCCCACACCGTCTGGTTCTGTAGAAGTCCACGAACCAAGCCCCTCAACTCGGCACTCTCTATCTCCACTCTCACCGCGCGCACGATCCAGTCCTTGACAAGTCCCCTTAGTTTTTCTGCGTCATCCTCTCCATTTAGGGCGCTGATGTCGAGCCTGGCGAGTAGTAGTGCATCGTGCTCGGTCAGCGTGGTCCTCTCCAGGCCCTGGAACGCCATGCGAATGTAGATCGTGGAGGAGGAGCACCGTGCTGTTGGATGGCCTGTGAACCCCCGACTTTGGCGTCGATGGGGAGGGGGCGTTCACCATCCTAGTGGGAAGCAGCTGGACAACAGTCTCACAGATTCCGATACCGATACCGGTGCGGTGTTCTCCAGGCGAACTGTCGCGATGCATCATCGACTCATGGTATGTTTGCAGCTTCTTAGGTGGCTGGATAGAGGTTCATGAGGGGTTCATGCAGCAGATACCCCGGTCAACCCGCTGGGCGCACAGCGCTAACCATGACCGGCAGCTTCCACGGCGTCACTAACGTGTGCGCTGCCGAACGCTTCAGCATTGAGGGTTCATCCATCTAGGCTGGTTCCCACTTGGGCATAGACCGCACATGATCGCTGATTGGGCGCAGGTACGAATAGCCATCGAACCCACCTCTTTAGGCGTACCCGTCTAAGGGCGTCAACTGAAGCAACCCGCAATGCATAATAAATCATCCGGGCGTCGGAGTGACAGGGAACCCTTGTCGTCGATGGGCTGGCCATGCTCGACCGCCTAGGCGTTGACGTGGCCTGAAAAAATTGAATCTCCTGATTCGAAACGTGCAGCGCCCAAAGACCTGGCGGAGCCGATGCTGGTCATGTGGGGTTCGGCTGGCATTCACTCATCACATCGCGGGGGGTAGAACGGGATACATCCAGGGAGCATATTGCAATCGAACCAACTTGAGTTGCTTGGAGGCATGCAGAATGTTAGTTGTGTGCGAAGTGTGACATTGCGGGACATTGGCTTTCCATTTTCCAAACCATCTACCTGCATTATCGCCCTGCTCCCGGCTGCTTCTCCCTCCCTGCTCCACATAAGGTAGCTATTGATATCGTTAGAATCCATGGTCAGCCGTGCTGGTGCCACACGGCGTGCTGATACTAAGGCGTCCAGCGATATCCATGACCTCGCAATAGGTGACCTAGCCAGGTAATTAGCCAGCCGGCGAAAGGACTGCAGCTGGCATCATCGACGCTGGTATATTACGGGTGAGGCTGGGCCAAATGAGTGTAGCGTAGGAGAAGTACGTGCGATGTTTGCGATACCAGTGAGTAATGTCTTCCTCCTTATGAATTCCATCAATCGAGTTGGTATGGGCCAGCGTCATTGCCGCGCGCCCCGTTATTTCCCGGCCCCGCCTAGCTGATCAACGTCACCTTCGTGCCCCCGACTCGTCCCTGCAGCAAACCTCTGGTTAGAGGCGACGAGGTTCACGGGTCTGAGATGGTGTTGGGTCGCGGCCTCGGCTCGTAGTGCGCCAGCGATTTGTCGAAGCACAATCATGACAAACCAGGGCTGGAGCACAAGGGCGTTGCGGGCCAGCAGCGACCCACGCCCTCAGTCGAAACAGCGTTGCCTCAACCCCTGTCCCGTGAAAAGCGATGAGTGCGGATAGCGGCGAGGCTTCCTGCCCTCTCGGGAGTCGGAGGTGACCCGGGCCTGCCTCCCGAGGCATTCGCGTTGGCGTTGGCGGCAAAGGCAAAGGCCAAGGCCAAGGCGCCACAGTACATGGATCTGGCTGTCAGTCCAATCTTGGATTCTGCGCGATGTGGCGTGCAAGAGGGGGAAGTGGGAGAAGGGGATGACGAAGAGCCTTTGCGGGACAGGCGACTACTGCACGTTCAGTAAAGGACTTTCCGAGATAGAAATCTGAGAGCTCAGTGCTCCTATTTCGAGCTGAACTCACCCTGAAGAGGGAAGCGCTGAGATCGCGGTGGTCTATCAACATTATGACTAATCCGTCGTTGTTGTAGGTTGGGAGAGACCGCTGAGTGAGGTGTCTGCCAGTGTTGGTCGGTGTTTGCTAGTGTTGGTCGATGTCTTCTACTGTCGCTCAACGTTGTTCGGAGTTGCATGATGTCATTGACTAACACCGCGATCGACCGGCAAATGGAGAGAACTCTCACGCGGAATCTTGTTATCCGAATGTGCATGTGCAGGTGCGTCGGATCGAGCAGATCTTCTTGGGACACGGCTCTTGCGGTCTCCGTGTGTGGGCGATTACTATTGGTTTCCCGGCTTCTCACTCTTTTGCGGAGTTCTTCGTCTGCCGTCGGCCGGCTTGGGACGCCCTACTGGGCATGCCGACCGTCGGTATGAGTTCTGCCGGTGGATATTTGGTGCATACGGCAGTGGGAGTATGTGCTCGCGCTTCGGACCATCGCTGCAACCAGTCAATTCCGCTATGAACTCCCATAGCCTGCTGCAGCTTGCCGTTCACGCCGTTGCGGCGAAGTTCCCAAGGGATTAACCGCGCATTTCCCGCACTAACTCGTACGATTGACCTTGGACCGCAGATCTATGGCGACAAGATGAGCGGTGGAACTGCCAACTTGAGTGAAAGACAGGCTGGAGTGCTCCCCCCGGGGCATCGCCGTGTACATTGCTCGAACGCGGTATAACACAGTGAAACGAGGCCTTTCTACGGCTACGGTGGCTCCAGGATAGCCAGGGCGGCAAGCTCGGCTTGTGTTGGTCGGAGACGTCTCTTTTGACTCAGGTACGATCTTGCGAGCCTTCTGATGCAGGGCGACCCGCCCCTTTCGCAATCGGCTGTCCCTCGATCCTTCGTCCCTGTTCGCTCTCTTCTAGACCAGGGCGGTCGCATCAGATTCGCTGTTACTTAGTTTCCGATGTCGGTCTGGCGTCTCGATCTCGAAGACGGAAAAGCAGGCACGCAAACCAAGTCTGCAGGCTGACCCCGCCCGCCTTGGCACGCCTTCTGATGGCCGGAGTTGCAGGCCGCTTCTCTTCCGCAGATCAGGAGCTAGCTTGCTCGAGTCGAAATGATGACGTATGAGCAGACTCCGCAGGGACGCAGCATTGGCATCAAATCCTCAGATCAGCCGTAGCTCCTGGACCAGACCGGATGAGAGCCAGCTTTCGTTCGAGAAGCATGCCTCCATGCGCCTGTAAGCCAGTACGCAAGGGACAGACGGCTCATCTAACCCTCCTATTCCCCAACTGCAACCTCCGAAACAGCAACAATTGAAGTCTTCGTCGATTGTGCAGCCAGCCAAGCATTGCGCATGTACGCTGCAGAAGGAGGAGCGCGCCGCAATTCAGGGCTGTGAAAGATTCGAGTTCGTAGAACGTTAGGCTGTAGACTCTTCAATCCCTGGCTTGTCTATAGGCAGCAAGTCTCGATTCCTCAATGGGTGGGCTCCCGAATAGCCCTGCGTAGCTGATGTTGTTGCCTTTCCCAGGACGTCGTGCATCCTCAAGCTTCGGTCATCTGGCTCTCCGGCACCGAAAACTAATGGTTGAAAGCAATGTTGTAGTCGGATGAACACTTGTACAGTGCTGCCCGTCGTACAACAAGTATCTTGGAAGCTCGATTCACGAGTCAACATTCATGGTCTCAAATCAATCGATCAAATCAATCGACTTCAGCAACCCTCAAGCATGATGCAACCCTCATCCTGGAGATCGGGGCCACCTTTCGACCTGTTGCGTAGTGGATGAACCGGGTGAGTCAAATGGCTGTTGAATACAGTCATTGAGAGCCCGGATACACACTTTGTGGCAAAAGCGTGGACAGCCATGCCATGGCTCGTGATCCTACAAGTCCATTCTTGAGAACCACCGTTTGCGGATGACCCTTGCATACCTACCGGCTCACAAGGCATCGACCAATCGACGCGGACATGAGGCACCAATGCTTCCCTCTTTAGTTGGGGTCGCGGCGATGCGCGACGGTGCATACGGTCGATCGGTGCTATGTGGTCGCATGACTTCAACCTTGCGTGCCAGGTGTGTTCAGGTTGAATCTCTGACTCGTCAAGACGTGGAGTTGGTGGTTGACCGGGGTTGGTTCCGGCCAAACCCACCACATGTACCAACAATGAGCACCAGCTTTGTAGGTACCATGCGCTCGCGCCGTCATGTACGGATGAGGCACTGTGCGATGCTGCAGAATCTGGGCGCGACTATACTTACTTCTTGTCTAGAGTGGATCTCTCATATCGACATCAGGCGTATTCGAGTGATCGGCGGCCCAATTGTTCCCTAGCAAGATGAACTTTCTGAATAATTACCAACATCCTCCGCCTGAAGTCTCGCATCCCGTAGCCCGAGTGTTGTCTGCGCATGACTATTGTTCCAGCTTCTGGCAGAGGGCAAGTTAATCATCCCAGCAACAAGGCCTGACCGGCTCGCGAGCCCGGGTATACCCTACCTATATCCAGTTGTCTTCGCACCTCTTCAAATCCAGAGACCAACATACCAATACCCACCTATTTTACCATACCCGCCCAGTATACGGCCGGCCTAACACTAGATGAGCGCCGGTGTTGATTTAGCGTGCGACCTCCGCACCTCCGCACGGGCAGCACGTTCACGAGGTATCTGACAAATACTACAACGATTCCACAGGATTTGGAGCTCCCACTGTTCGGCGATCAAGCGCCGTCCTCCTGTTGTCTATGTTGCTCTCCCATATGGAGCTCCATGTGCGCTTCTCACCACCAGTATGATTTTTGACGCGGACCTAGACGCGTAGACTGACATGGAGTCAGTTAGCTTTTGCAATCAAGTAGTCTCATTACCACCGATTCTCCAAGAGCAGCGGCGAATGCGTAGACTGCTCGACTTGCATCACTGGCCGGTTCTCGAAGCTCTGAAAGTTGTTTCACGAGGGCAAGAGAGGTGTGTAGCCACAGGAGTCGGAAGTCCATGGCCGAACTAAGCAGCTTCAGGCCTGAGCACTAACAACTCCCCGACGACCGAGAAACACAAAGCAAAGGTGACAACCGTTTGGAGCGGCTTTTGAGTACGTCGACCTCCTGTCTGGTGTATTTCGCGCACATGCACTTACAATTCAGCGATGCGCAATTTTGTGATTACTTCATCAAGTGCCTGAGCTGCCCTTCAGAACGACCAGCCATCTACCACATGAGAGTCCTGGATATCGCCCAGATTATCAGTGGTTGCACCAATGGTCTGGGGAGCTGCCGCTGTGCCGGGATTGAGCGGCGCTCTCAAGTAGGGGCTGCAACCCACCGAGTTTGACATTCACGTTCGATGCCGGACACGTCTAAGCCAAGAGGCTCCCTTCGACATGGCTTCAGAATCCGGTACTCACAACCAATGCAGGATCATGCCCGTCCAGTTGGTCCATGGCTTCAACCAGTAAGTAGTGGTTGTTTCGTAGATTGCTGAGCTTCTCAGGCTTTGTACCATTCGAGTACGACTGAGCTTGTTAAGAAGGCACGCGTGACTGACGTTGCAAGGAACCAGGTGCTGAATTGCGTTGCCGCGTCGCTGTCGCCGTGGCGATGTTATGTGTCTCAAAGCAAAGTGGATTACATCTCAAAGTAAGCTTGGCTTCTTTGTTGAATTCTTGCACAAGTACAAGGACCATCCACGTTCAAGTATAAACTCGAGGCTCACGGGTTTCTCTAGCCTTTGAACAAAGCGGAAAGGCTTTCTTACCCTGCGTGAACAAAGGCTGGATCTTACATGTGTATAAAGGCGGAAGACTCTTCGATCTTTCATATAAAGCGGACAGAGAGGGACAATGAATAATTACGCCTGTCGTGCTTTGTTCTCTTGCTCCTTCGCAGGTATTTACGCAGGACTTGCCCCGACAAAGTCTTTCCGCTGACGTTCCATCCTTCCTACCAATTGACAACCAAAACAAGAAGCCTCAAACGCCGTCACACCGATCAAAGTCTAACCACTCACTGCCCCGCAACTCCACTGGCATCATACGCGTATGGACTCGCGCGCCACTCCCCACGTGGCGAATTTGGAGGCGCGGAAGCGACATCACACCACAGCTTTTCGTGCAGCTCAACCATGGCCACGGACAGGTTCAGAGGCCAGTCTGTGTCGACAGCGGCGCGGATGGCTCATACATTGACCAAGCCTTTCTTACCGAATTCTTTCCACAGGCATTCATATTGCCGTCGACATCAAGCTTCGTAGGAGTTGAGAACCTGGTTGTTGAATCGTTTAGGGAAAGTTGTGGTACCGCTCGTGTTCCTCCGGCAAAATACGGAGAGAGAACAGCAGTCGACCAAGAAATGCCGGCTCATCATAGAAGTCGAAGCTGAGATCCATCACAACCTGCCCGCTACGATGCTCCTAGGCACAGAGTTTCCTTGATGAGCACGGAATCACGCTCTGCTTCAAGAACCACACGATGGTATTCGACAACGGTGTTATAGTCCCGATACGAACGACAGTAGACTGAACTCCTAGGTTGAAGCGGACTTTAAACACACCACGACTATGGATTACCACCAAAACCACAACAACCTGACAACCGACAACGTGCGGCGTAGATTCCTTCGTGGATGGTGGCCAACGCCGCTCCAACACCTTCGCAAGAGGGTAAGGAATATAATCAAATCTCAAAACAAATCTCCGATTCATCTCCATGATGGTACATTGACGTGTGAAAGCACAAAGGGGAGGAGGCTGAACCCGGGCGCCGGAATGGCGTGGCTGAAAACGATATCGAAGAAATCGATCCTGCAGCCGGGCCTTGCCTTTTCCAGCGTTGGCGTGTGTGCACCCGGGGCCATATCCCAGCCCCGCCCCCAAGCACGTTCAAACGACGTCGATGCGATTGACAATGCCGACCGCGCGCAAACGCACGACCACCTCTTGGGTCCTTCACTCCAACGAAACAGACGGAGGACAACAAGCAGACCCACAGCGCGCCTTGCCATCCCCAGCATCCCTACTCACCGTCAATCCACAATCGCGAACATTGCGCCAGACACTCCGCCATCTGCCTCCTCAGCACGCAAGCAACACAACCTCGTCCCTGCATCAGGTCACCCGCCCTGCGCCCGTGTGGCCAGCATCCGTCTACGGTCCCTCGTACACGCCCAAGCGACTAAGACGCCCTTTTTGCAGGATGAATGCACAGCGCGTGGTCCATCCCCGCACCGTCCCGGGTGAACAGCGAATCATGAACAACGACAATGACTCAATAGTCGCTCCTCCACCGATACGCCTGCTCCCTGCGCTTCGCCGCACAGCGATGCGGTGACCTGGTCTGCCCTCGACGGCGCATGGCTGGAACGTCTGTTTTCGCAAGAAGAGTTGGATTGGGAGTGAGGGAACACAATAAGCTGCAGGCGAGCCAGCCCGGCCTGTCCCGGCGCGCTCTCCCGGCCTTCCCCATTCCGCGGCATATGCTGACTGTCATACGGAAGAGAAAAACGCGGCGAAGCGCCTAGGCTCGCCAAAGGGCAACACTGGCTGCAGTGACGCAATCTCGATGTTGGAGGGGAAAGGCGAGGGAGATAGATGTGTCGCGCGGGTTGCAGCACGCGGTCTGGGTTCTTCTGTCGTCTTTCTCCCTTGGCAAGAAGCAGCAAAAGCCTGGTTTTCCGGCCTATCACCTGAGGGACCCATTCTCCTACTGTTCTACCAACGCTCCGACAACAACGCCATTGCCCCTCGGCCACCGAGACATCACCGCGCCGGTTCCACACCCTCCTCCGCAATTGCCACCGTAAAGCCCCCTGCAAACCCTCTCCACCGCACGAGTGCCTCTACAGTACAATCCCGCACCCAAGCCTACAGGGTCTAGCCCCGCCGCGGCAGGTGAGACCCAACACCAAGGGCAGGAGGAAGAGCAGGCAGGGGAGAGGAAGAGGGAAGGGTAAGCACGAAGGCTACCAGCAGTTGGATCCGGCAGAACGTAGCGAAAAGCCACAGGCCGGAGCGGCGGGCGGGGTAGGGCGAAGCGGATCGGGAGGCGCGTCTTCCTCTGCCAGAGGCCTCGAGTGGTAGCGCTGAGGCGTTGACGGAGCGGCGGACGCTTTCCACCTTGGCCGGGTGAGTTCTGCGCGGCTCTTTGGCCCGCGGAATCTGAACGCCGCCGCAGAAACTCACTGTTGGGGCTAGGGTTCTCTGCTGGAGGTGTGACCCGCGCGGCTAAGGCCGCCTCGCTGCTTGGGAGTAAGCGAGCAGGCTGAGGCTGTGGCGACGGGCGGAGAGGTAGGCTTAAGTAGTGGGATCATTTTAGGGAGGGATTTGTTTCCTTAAAGGACCTTGAGTGCCGGGGGATCCTAGAAGTGGCAATAGGAGCCTGGGCTTCGGAAGAAGTGCACGAGTATTTGCGGCTGACGGAGGCGATAATCAAAGGGAGCAGTTTCGTAGGTGACTTTGTCTGGACGATAGCCTGGGTGCGGTCACAGTTGCGTACATCAGCGCAGGACAGTCCCGGTGAGCAAGGCGCATGGGAGTGGGCGAAGTAATGAACAACGGTTGACCGCTTTTCGGAGGCCTGCTAGATATGGAGGATTCTTTGGCTCGATGATTCCAACTGCTCGAATAATGTAAGTGTTCTGTGCTTCCGACTTGAATATGCTTCAGCAGAGGATGCATACACTTGACCCTGTAGCAAATATCTAGGTACTTGGGTACGGACGTACCTAGCTAGGTAGTAGCCGTGCAATGGAGGTATATAGTAGTACCTAGCAGCAAAACTGCCCCCCAAGGGTACCTAGATAGTACTAGGTAAGTGTCAGTCCATGTCGTCGCACGTGCGTCCATATCGGTTATCTAATCACGTGACGGCTGACGTTGGACGCCCAGTGCGGTCGCCGGAGCCGCGCCTTTCAGCCTGTAACCTCTCGCCTTTATCCAATTACAACGATACCTGGGTAGCTAATCATCAACAACGCGGAACATGCAGCATCCCTCACAAAGCACCTTATCTTGTGGCACACGCAAGTCATGCATGATCGTCCTCGGAAGAAGCCGACCCTTTGAGCGGTAACAGCACTCTGTTGCCGCCATGGTGCGTCTCCGCAATGCGCCCGATCCTGACGCCTCGCGCTCCGCGCCCGTGGCCGACACAGCTACGGAACCTCCCTCCTCGCGCGCAGATTCAGTGGTCAGCAGTATAGCCCGACGGAGCACGCGCAAAGATACGGGGTGAGATACTTGAGGGGCCCGCAACGAAAAACGACCGCACGCACAAATACTTGTACAACTTCTTCGAGCAGGAGTGCGACTGGTCGCTCGATCGAAACGGCTTCTGAATACCTTCGGTCCTAAACTCGCAGTATCTGCCAGGGACTAAGCTCTCTCCGCTCCCTCTACAGGAAGCAGCCCGACCTCGACGTTGCACAGGATACCTCAACAAGGCGGGTGAAGCACCGGCTTCGCGTGAGACCTTTGGCCGTGGGCGATTGACGATGGATATTCTGGCGCAGGATGTGAAGATCGCGTTTGGAGCTGTGTACGGAGGATTGCGTTGAGGAGGAAGCGGAGGCTGCTGTTGACATGGAGAAGCCACAGAGAAAGATTACGAAGCGCTCTGCACCAGGCCCACTGGATGCACAGCCTTCAAAACGTGCCCGACGGGGACAGCAACAAACCTCCTGCAACCAATAACCGGGATCCAGGCGGGCCTCGAAGGAAGCTTACAAGAGCTGTAAGCCAGGCGCTGGCTCACACACAGCTCAGGCCCGCTAGATCTTCGGAGGTAATTGAGGTCCAATCGGACAACTCCTTGTCCTCGATGATGGTGAGGAGATGCGGATGAGGATGGTGCTGACCACGACGATGACGATAACAACGGCGATGAAGACAACAACGGCAGCGAAGACAACAACGGCGACGAAGAGGTTGGACGATGAGCTTTTGCAGGAGCAATGTTACGACGAGCACCAAGCGGATTACCCAGACACGCTGGATGAGAGCACACGACAACCTTCGCAAGACAGGGGAGAGTCACAGCTAATCACCCCGCCCCCAAAACAACGACTCCCATCTCCCAAGCGACAGTCGATTTCGACTTGCCTTCAGACGACAGCTTTCAACCCAATGAAGACGCCACGTTTGAACTCCCCGAGATCGGCAGAGGCGCCGCAACCCCGCTCGTGCACTCTCCAACTTTAAGCTGGTGTGGTCTCACCCGGTCAACAACGTCGATAAGACCTCCGCAATCTGGGCCACGACCCGAGCTCGTTCTGCTTCTCCTTTGTGCAGCCCTCCTCATATCGATTCCATCCTCAACAAAACGGCCTTAACAAAGTCTTCCAAGCCTCCGAATGGTGACAGTGCCACCTGCCTACACCATGCGAACCCCAGACATCTCCACTTTGCCCTGCACATTCCACCTGCTCCGTGACCATCCAGTACATTCAAATCATGACTGCCAACACCGTTCTCGCACAACCTGATATCGCCTTGCCTTCCTTGGGCATCCAAGTGGCTAAGAAGCCCCAAAATACAGTTTGAGTGGCAGCATTTCACGTCCGGTGGCCGTTGACGCCCAGAGCGGCATGCGCAGTCGCAGACAGCTCGATCACTCCACTTGCGACTCTGTTGCCACTCTACGATCTCGACGATTCTACGCAGCAACCACCCACCTTAGACCACGCTGTCGACGATTCTGTCCTGCACGTCCAGCCCCTGGAGTTGAAAGGATGCTTTGCTTTTCTCCTGCTCAACTATGGGACGTCAGTATCTGAGTATATTGGCCCAACCTGTATGCTGGATGAGGGAAAGGCCCTGAAATTGTCTCCCCCCGCGCTGCAGCCCCAGCTGGCGCAGCACCGGCAGCAGCATGGTCTTTCCGCAGTATATCTTCCCAGCATGTAGCTGCACCATCCTGTCACAGCAGTAACGGCATGTGAATGTTCGTTGGCTTCATTGGTCCGCCTCATATGCCGCGTCCACGCCATGGATCCTATCCACAGCATTGACCACGATGTCATCCGCCATGCCTTGAACTGCGCAATGGCAATAGAATCATGCTTCGAGCCCTCAACCCCCGCATTATCGCTGGACCCGAGGAAGAAGCATGATGACATACACGGGTTAATTGCATTCCGAGATGAAACGGCACGTCCAGTTCTATCACAGAAGCCATTCACGGCCATTTCACAGAACCTATTAGGCAATCGGAGCTGTCGATAACGGCCAAGGCTCTATCGTTGAAGAACTACCAAATACGGCAGCTGATTCTGGAGCAAAGCCCCGCACTCATAGCACCGCTGCTAACCTCATTAAGCGCCGTGGTAGTTCTGGGAAACAAGCTCGTGACAGACCTGCGCATTAATCTACGCGAAGACACAAACGCAAGTCTCAACTCCGGGTTTCCCGACATTGAGAATCCCACTCAGCTCCAGGCCCAGCTCGATCAGCTCGTGTCCCTTCTAGGCTTCTTCTCACGCTTCTCGTCCTCCTTACAGCAAAGCTGTGACTGTCTACACCAGCAAGTCGATGAAGCGAACTCAAAATCGCACATATTCGTGCGAAGCTGCAGCGGGAGAATACCGAGCTTGACACCGAGCTTGAGAAGCTCAGAGCAGAGCTGCAGCTCCAAGGAGGGCAAAACGAGAGACTGTACGAAAAGCCGTCGAGATGTGCTCTGCTGCTCTGCCTGGTGAAGGTATGGGGTTTCCCTGAGGCATGCAACGTACATACATGTAGGCCATGTTCAGCTGCGACAGCTGAAACAACTAGTGTAACAGCGATACAATTACCGGACGAGTAATGGGTGCTAGCAACGCACAATATGTACTATGCTAGTGCATTTGTAATTACCTACATAGGTAGGTATGTAGGTAGCTACGAGGCCCGCGATCCAATGGAACCAATCCAGTCTTCGCTTGTCCCGCCTGTGATATACTGACACTTACCTACTACAGATGTACATATGTAGGTACATCCCTACCTAGGTATGTACGTATTTGCCTATGTTTTCGGTAGTTATAGTACTGCATTGTGTAATGAAGCCACGGTTTGTGTCACCAGGGTCCAGACTTTTAACACTGTGTACCGTACATATGGAGGTAGATATATGCCTACCTACTATATGAATAGAAATGTGTACACTTTGTTTGCGTATAAACCGTGAGAGGGATGAGAAAACCCCCATCAGCCAGAGTCTATACATACATACTAGAAATTTGATCAACCCACACACTGTGTACATGACGCACACTGTGTACCGATGTGAAACAGTATACTGTGGTAACACAATGTGGATATACGAGGAATCCCTGTGGGTTGACTGTTGAAGCCCGTGCAAACCGAAGGAAACTTGCCCAGGAGTGCGAAATTTGCGCCCTGCCTGTGCAAAGTCTTCCTCCTCCACGAGCCGAGCCAATAGAGAGGACAAGGTTCAGTCTTTGATCGAATCATTTAAATGACTAGTGTGTATTCTAGTGCGCCGGAGCCGACCAAAGGTCACAAAATACCGGTAGATGAATATACAGTAGCGTCGGAATTGAGTCAGAGGGGTATCAACTGACCCTGATGCTTCATTGCAATCAAATGGACTGAGTCCTAGGGATATTTGGTTTTCTGTTAAACTTGTGACAGTCACCCACCTACTTAAGTACCTAGTATTATGGGAACGTGCTCACCACCGTGTTGACTGTTGAGTCAACAGACAAAAAAGTGTCAGCAGACAAGACCTTGGGATGTTCATGTTCATAATAATACATTTAATACTCCCTACATACAAGTACTATGTACTAGGTAGTATCTACCAGTGGTGAGATCCACAATGTTGTGAGAGTAACTGCATACTATAAAAGCACCTTGGTGTGTACATGCATATAGGTATGTACATGTAGGTACATACCTAGTATGTACCTATGAGGTATATACCTATGTAGTACCTACATCACCGGAACATCTTGAATCTCTTCAAAGCTAGGTATGTACCTACATGTATATACCTATGTAGTACCTACATCACCGGAACATCTTGGATCTCTTCAAAGCAGTGGGTCACAGTAGATGCATATTACATAGCGTCCCATGGCTTGGAAGTATGAATCCGTGTTTCTGGTTACTACCTAGTATGTTTGAACATATGCCTAGCTGAAACCGCTGATTCTAGGGCACAATTCCTACACCAGTGCCACATGTCCTATTGTGTCACTACATTTCAGCATGTGGATGGACACTTTATCACTACTGTAACAATACCGTTATGTGTTGACATTAAAGTTCTGTGTACACGCGTGAAATGTCTACAGAGTAGTAACATACTAGGTAGTGCTGACAGATTAGAACCGCAGTGACACATAGTGGGTGTGGACACTGTATAGATACTATGTAAATGTTGTATCAAAGAATTGATAAATACTAGTACTGCTAGTGGTGTGCGTGTATGCACTATGTATAGGTACCTAGGTAGACTGGGTAGACACTGTATGTGAACATTCTATGTATGTACACGCTATGTGTAGACTGTTTGAAGGGCTTTATTCTTGTGCTACACTACCTAAGCCTACAAATACATGTATGCTTTGCAGCACACGTACATATGTAGTTCTTGGTAGTCGGCGCATCCTAGTCCCCAGACAGGTAGATTACATTCTCAGGGAGATACTTCATACATACAGACTACCAGGTGCCCACAAAGGTAGCTAGAATTGTAGTCTCAGGGAATCAAAGATAATGGTGGAAACTAATGTAACAACACTGAAGTCAGATACTCAGGCTGGATAGCGTTTTGATGTGGATCTCGCCGGGCCAACTGTACAAAGAATTTAGATGTTTTGTCCCCCTCAAGTCACTTTTGACTTGCAAGACTGTCTTTAGGGGGTAGGTACTTCACCGAAATATCCAGATTTCTGAATGACGATTCTGTACACAATATCCGCACCTCACACTATGTCATAATGGTTTAGCTCTGTTGGACACTCACTCTTTTTAGAGACTGTTCAAAAATATGTAGGTGTATGTATGATATGTGATCACTACCTACCTAGGTAGGTACAGATAGCGTACGTGTATGTTGTATACTCACTGTGTAGACTCTGCATCCGCTACATTTATCCACACTGTGTGTCACAATCGATAGATCTATAGCCCTAGTGTCACAACCGATGGACTTATAGCCCCAGGTTCTACGGCATGAGTGCGAAAAGCATCAAGGTGATCAGACTTTCGTATAGTCCAGCTTACGGGGCTGAATCATATTGGTGCACCTAGAATCTCTGGCATGAGTGCGAAAGGCATCAAGTGTGATCGGACTTTGTCCAGTCCAGCTTGCGGGCTACATCATATTCCTTACTGGAAACACGCAGGTTTTGAAAACTGGTTGCACACAGTGTTCAGCCCCACACAGTGTCACAATGGTTGGCTTTGTCACACTATGTATGAACTGTGGATAGACTGTGTAGACATGAATTCTATATATGCACAAGTTATGTGTATACACAGTATTTGGTGTGTAGACTGTGTGGGGACTGTGTGTACGCAGTGTGAGAATGCTGTACCGTTGTGACACTGTGTAGTGTGTGTGTACCATATAAACACTGTTTTCAAAACCCGATTGTTTCGGTATGTTTTTTACACAACGTGGACCACTAGACATCTTACATGCATGGTGTATGATATGTACATATGTATTTGTGTACACACTGGCACTAGTAGATACTATAAACTGTGTGAAGCGCCAAATAGCTGTGATTCAATGTAGGTATACATACCACATGTGTGGCAACAAATTTTGAGACCTTGATTGTCCGGTAAGGTATCACATGTGTTTACCTGTGTAGGTACTCAGGTGTTCAGGATCCACTATTCATACTGTGTTTACACAGTATGTACACATACATGTATCTAGGCACATAGTGGTACGCTGTATGCATCTAAAATATATCTACCTAGGTACTTAAGTACATATGTGCATGCATTTACACATTGCTAGACTATATGTAGCTATCTACCTAGTCTTACAGGCCTGGAGCTGAGTGGCACCATGTGCAAACCTAGGTGCCTAGATACATATAGGAACAAACTTAGTGTATGATCTTTTTGGTGAGTACGGTACCAGTACAGCATAGACGTAGTATGCTTACATTCCAAGATTGCCTTTAGACCCTGAACAATACCTGAGCAAAAGATGCCGTACTTCCCTGCCGGCCTGCACTGGATTCGCAAAGTATTTATCCTTCCGCTTCCCGGCTCCACCTGACAGTTTACGATGAGGAAGCTTAGCTACATATGTGCTAGGTGTGAATGTACGTACATGTATACGCGCTCCTCTATACACCCTTGAGTACTCGCAAGGCCAAGAACAAGGATTCGAGAAGGCACGAGGTTTTAGCAGAGAGACTGGGAAGAACAGCTTAGGTATTCGCTCATCGGGTCTGCCAGACTACTACATACATACTAAGTTTGATATATGTAGTACGTGCCTACATTGTACATACAGCAGATGAGTGGCGACTGCAATCTCTGGAACAATCTTTCGAGATGCAGCAACCAGGTCTTGCGCATACTCGTACGCAGGATTCAGTAAGCCAGGGTGGGTATCAGCGCCCGCCGTTGCCACCTTCCACAGCTTCCGCCGTGCAAGATTGCCTTACTACTTGTGCTACATGCCTATGTACATATGCAGGTATATATAGGTAAGTGATGCGCGAAGTACGTCCCCACCGCGCTTTGCAGCTCACACCCAGGGCATCCCTCTTCAAGCGGGAGTGCGATTCCGATCTCTTTTGGTTCCATGAAGCACCCCCGGCTCCACGGTGCCGGCCCGCCGTCTGCGCCGAGAGTCATGCTCTGCTTTGGGGGCGCCTGATGAGGGTCGGAAGCTGCCTCGAGTTGGCGAGGGATTGATTGCTGTGCGTACCGAGGGCATCAAGTCTCATCGAGCGAGAAGATGCCGAAGCGTCATCTGCAGAGACTGAGATTTCAGTTGAAAGCCTGGTTCTCGAACCGACAATCTGGGGATCAGTCAGCGTTGATGGCTAGGTACATCAGGCCACTACGAAGAGTTTATAATACCTTTTGCGAACCTGCACGTTAGTACCGCATATTTACCGTGCCAGTGATGCCACGCGAATGGGCAGATTGAGAACGAATCTGATATTGGTTGAGGGCGGTACATTGGCTTTTGAACGGGCTCGCCCACCTGAAGATCCTTGAACGAGTTGTTCTACGCAAGACAAGCTTTTCAAGTTGGGGACGACAGTGATGCAAGGCGGATCGCTGGACGAGAGATGGGGGACAACTTTAATGACTTTGGCTTCGGAACACCTTGCGAGACAGCGAAGGAACTTCACTGCAACATAAGCCTGGAAGCAGCGAGCTTGGTCGGCTGGAAACAACGTGGCTCAAACGGAAACCGAGCCGCGGCTAGTGCAAAGCCATTTCCTGGATCTGTTCTGGCCCGCCGCGAGGAAAGGCCTTGATCGAAAGTGTGATAGCAGGTCGGAGGCTTGGAGCGAGCGCCAGAAGGAGAGGACTTGGATCGTGATGACCGCAAGACCGGAACCATCATAATATCGGCCCTCCCCAAAGCACAGCCCGCCGCGCTGCCTAGCTCTTGCAAGGGCCCAACAAGGACGACGGTTCGACCTGGCACACATCATGATGACTCCACCCGCTACAGTGCCGCCTAGAAACCCGTGTCCAGGCAGCTCGCGCAATCATCGGGCCAGATCCTACTGCCGCTGCTCCGCTACGATGTCTCTTCCCATATCTTGGTCCAACCGCTCGGCTAGGCGGATAA
>NW_028239417.1:22500-31294 GCF_047967505.1 Dipteris shenzhenensis | reverse complement strand
ATGATATTGAGAATATTGATGCAGAGAGCCAGCCTACCACGGATAATGCTGAGAATATTGATGCAGAGAGCCAGCCTACCACGGATAATGCTGAGACCCCACCCGGGGTGCGCTTATTAAAGAAGCGTTTCCCCTCAAATCCCAGTCAATTTACTAGCAGTAGCAATAGCGTGAATGATGTCGTGGTTAATGATGGGAATACAGGTTGTAGTGACTTTAGACAATTCGACGTTACGGAGGATTTATCAGATTCAGACAGTGAATATTCAACAGCACAGAGCATGCCTTTCTTAGAGGATATTCCGGAGGGGGAAGAGATTAGTGAAACCTCGACTAACACTACTGATAAACCTGTGGAGACTATTGAAACCTCGACTAACACTACTGATAATCTTGTGGATACTAGTGAGGCCTCGACTAGCACTGATAATTCTGTTTATGTTGAAGTCGGGACTAACACGGATAACCCTCGTGTGTTCCGTAGGCCTCGATCTGTAGATCCCAGTAAATTCTTTAGCAGTAGTGTTCACGATGGGGATAGCAATAGATGATGATGCGAAACCATGAAGAATAGATTCGATTTTCTACTAGTATGGATAAGGGCTCCACCAATATACGGGTCCCACGGAAGCACTGAAGGCTAAATTGGAGCTACCGCTACCAGTAGGGGTTCGAATCCCGCACTACACGGAATGTTGCGAGATGGAACGATATAGCATAGCTCTGGATTCCCACAGAATTGAGTATAATAGAAGGATTAGCTAGGCTTTGCAGGAAACAGGAAGAAACAGGAGTAATTAAGCCTCCATCTAGAGTGTTTTATCGCATCGCCCCAACCTAGAGCTCTAAGAAGCCGAAGGAACCGGCAAGCAGGAAATGAAGCAGGAAACTGATACCGAACAGGAAACTGAAGCAAAGCACTCACCTTTTGCCGAAGTGAGAGGGGAATAAGACGGGGAGGCACTGATAAGGACAAGCACACTTCCTCCCGGCCTGGCCTGGTTTTAACCCGGAGAGAATGCGATAGCATTAAAGGGGGAACTTAGTTTCCGTTTAGGCATGCGTCCTTGGATTGCTGGCAGCATTCCGGGGAAGCGATCACGAATAAGATGATGGGATTTAGCAGAACAGAAAGAATATGGGAAGTGAAATAGCTGGTCGGGGGAGCAGAAGCTTGCTTCTTGCCCCCTTCAGCCCTGCCGAGGAGGCCCTCATCGTCACGCTCGATCTCTATGCTTTTCCGCTTCGATTAGCTAAAAGCTAGGCTTTGCAGGCAGGAAGAAACAGGAAGCCCTCTGCTTTTCCCTTGCTTTTCCCGGCGGTTTCCGCTTGGCAATGTAAGAAGCTAGCTTGCCTTGCTTGCTCCACCCACCACACTTTCACTGCCATCAAGAAATTTAGGTTATAGAACTACTCCGACTCCCTTCGCTATTTTGCGTGTGTTATGGGAGTTACGCAGTGGATAACAGAGAATTTTCCATGTTGCACCAAGTTAAGTTACTTACGGAAGTATGCATACACTCTAGTAACACTTCGGGTCGGGGTAAACACTCATCCGAACGTTTTCATTCTGGACAAACTGCCATGAATATAAAAAAAAGAATCTAAGAAAAAGAACCCCACTTTATAGATGGATCATAACAGAACTATAACCACTGTTAAATAACTGGAAGCTTTTTATAGTAGTATTAGCAGGGAATTGTGTCTCCGGGTCCAAACACTTGACACGATTTCCCAGGCCTTAAACCAGCAAGGTTTTCTTCAAGACCAACAACGCAATCAGCTTATAGCATTGTGTTCTTTTCTTCAGTATGATACTCTGCCTCAAGTGACCGGCGTACTTAACGACTCGTGCCGACATGGCTTCGATCAAGTGCTAAGCACCGCATTGCCCAAAAGTATCCAACTCTATTTAGCTGATATCCTGTCAGCGCGCTATCTCCTGGACATGTTTCAGCCCACAACAGCCACGCCTGCTGAAACCAGACAATTCTTGAATTCATTACTTCCTAATTTAAGACAAGTCTCTCTAGTTTTGAACTTTTTTATCATCGATCTGCAATCCGACACGGATTCGGGATCCGACACCGATCCGGGGGGAGGCAATGATTTGGGGTCAGGCCCTGGAGGCGGGGAATCCTCTTCCTCAACTCTACAAATTCACTCTCTTGCGGAGCCGTTCGATAGTATGGAAACGGTTCTGGAGCTGGGTCTTGGAGATTTCTATTTCTGCGCACTCAGGATATTTGTTTTTCTCTTTTTTCTATTGGTAAGGGTGTTTGTGACAAAGTATAGGCCTTTACGGTAGCGGTTGATAGGCGGGAACGAATGGCTATGACTGAAGACTACTTCGTAGAAACTCTGCCTAGGGCACCTCCATATTATATTGGGTTCGTCTGCATTAAACTTTTGAATAGGTTTTTACCTCTCGGAATTGGGTTAATTACGTTTATTAGAAGTGGACAATTGAGTAGTTGTACTAGTTAAGACTCATCTATGTATGATTATAACTCCGGCTGATGCATCTTATAGTTGAGCTGTACTTTTCCTAGGTGTTAAATGTGACGCTGTACTTAGTTGTTTAAATTAGACTTAACTATAGATGGTGATAGCATGGACAATTTTCTCAAATCAAGTCGACTTGGAGGAAACTGGAGGTAAAACAAAACAGAAGTTTACCTCCCCGCACCGATAGCTCAATCGGATAGAGTGCCTGGCTTCGAACCAGGTGGTTAGAGGTTCAAATCCTCTTCGGCGCGTAATCGCAAGAGAATAAGATTAGCAACAAGCAAGCACCAAAACTTGATGTTTTTCCAAAAAAAAGCAGTGATATTTGTCGCGATACATGGCATATGGGTCTATCAACTGCATAGGTAGGACCGTCGCTACTACTTAGCGCGTGCTCATTGCTACGTAGATGTCAGAATTGGAAGGTAGCTACAGCCTAGAAGACAGAAAGTAGAGACTCATGACACATGAACCATGACTAATGACTCAAATGCACTGTGTTTCCGAAACGTAGCATCATTGAAGTGGCACCACACGCGGAAAAAAATATCAACGAAGCTAATGAGTGATCTTTACCTCGCCTCGCCAAAGGAAAGCCACATGACGGACAACTGGAACTGAGTACAACAGAGCGGCCTTGAAACAAACCGAGGAGAACGGCTGATGCTGACTCCCGTGACTTAGAGGGAAGGAAGTAGCGACTCTGGGATCTGGAAACTCGAATGCGCAGCCAAAGCCAGACTTCAGTCGGTGTGACAGAAAGGACCAAGGGTCAGAGCTTCCAACTGTACGAGAAAGGGCGAGTGGCACCTCGCGGGCGTCGCGTCTTTCCTACAGGCTACAAATTGCAATCGGGAAGCATAGATGCTAGATATTAGCGCAAGAGTAACGTAAAGGAAGCATCCGATGATTCCGATTACGATTGCCACAACTTCGAGTTAGGGCCTGCGCGCTCACTGCGTACCCGTCTCCAAAAACTCGTCGCCAATAGGGTCCTCGCTCACACAAATGTGAGGAATAAGCATCCCTTGTCCCCGAAACCCACCCTTTATTCGTGGCGTTTCTCTGGAAAGATTTGTACAGGATGGGAATTAATATGTTTCCGCCTCGCTTCCCCCGCTACCTTCATTCGCTTCGGTATAAGCTGTTCCGCTGCTTGACGGGCCTAACGTTTCAGACACATTTATGGCTCCCTAGCCTTGTATTAGAACAAGACACTTCTAGAAAATTATTGCTATCGGAAATTCCCGACAGTATAAAGGTGGCTACGGCTAAGCGATACGATTCAAGTTTTGCGAGCAATGAACTGGCTATCGAATGGTTCAATAAATGGTATGTCGATTTAGGTGACAAAGATGTGGACAAATATATCTTAGAGTCAATGGAAAAAGCATTTCTCTAGTTTCGAATGCTCTTGCGGGAACTCGAGAAAGGGTCGGAGGATCAGATGCCTCCAACAAATGAGAGTGCTCTGCTGGCCAGCAAGGCAAATGACGGGGAGCTAGATCAGCCAGAGCCAGAACCATCATGAACCGGATCAAATGCTCTTCCCCGGGAACCAGATGATGAAAAGGGCTGTTGAGCGGGACGAGATGGAGAGGCACTTGAACTTGCAGTTGAAATACCTTTGGCTTCATGGGCGGAAGACAATGGGTACTTTTGTTTGGGAGAGTGCGAGTGGAAAGAATGAAATGAGAGAAATCCGTATTATAGACATGCCCTTTGGAACGTGGGTTCGAGGAATCGGCTAAAGGCTCTGTCCCAGTTGACGTCACCAGCGCTACCCACCATGTCGTAAGTGTAGTAGAACGTTGGAGAGGATCTTCGATCCCATGAATCATAAGAAATGGAATGAATGCCAGGTGCTTGGTTAACCGAATTTGTTGGGAGAGCACCGAAATGGTTTAACCTTCTAAGCTATGGGAATGACGATGACTGTTCGATCTGAGCGTTGTTCATAAGGCACATAGTCTTGGGACGCCTCATGATCCCATTTGAGATGATTTTGGACCAGGAAATAGCCTTCCCTATACCAGCTATTTCCTCGCAGAGAGAAGAGTCCGCTATTGCTAACAGAATTGCTATACATAATTGCGTATTATAGTGGTTCTTTGCGGTTTCGGTTGGCCGGCAAAGAACCTCCCACATGAAAAGGGGAGCGTTTTCATACTCGCACTCCCCCAAGTATCTGCCCGGCACACCATTGACTCTGCAGAGAACGAATAGGTAAAACCTCGAGATGGGGGCTTAATGAATCCCCCCCCTCCCCCCTACTTAACTCAGTGGTTGGAGTATCGCCCGGCGAGAGTCATTGGTTCGAATCCAATAGTAGGTAAATCCGGTAGGTATAGGCATGGCCAGTATGTCGTTTTCCCGAGAATCGATTCGCCGATCGATAGAAAGGCCTGGCATGTTGCTCCGTTTTGCGTTGTTGGTTTTCCCCCCAACCTTCAGTTTTTTACCCAATTTCCCAATCCTCCTTTACCCCTACCCCTTGTTTCCCTCTTTTCCCGGAGTCTGCCTCTGCCTCGCCACTTCGCGCTTTGCGCTTCGTTCTCCTCTTCTCGGTCGAATACGATCTCATTTGCTGGAGCTTCCTCCTCGCCCTCAACCAGAAAGAGGATATTTTTACTCCCGGCAGCAGCTCGCATTCCCCTGAGCCCCATTGGAAGAATATGACCTTCAGTCAACAAGGCTTCGTGAACGAACAATCCAAATCCCATTATAAGTTCGATAAGACGACCAATAAGTTCGATTGAAGATTTGAATTCGAATGCCGATAGGGGTCGGGCCGTGGGCCCCTGTTCCCCGGCCCTCACAACGAACCACCGTACGGAAGCCTTTCGACTCGTACGGCTCGCCCTCCCGGATCAAGTGCTATTCCATTTACGAAATTCCCTAACGGCACTTACCCCTGTTGGGATAAATTGCCTTAGGGGCGCGTAGCGCCTACGAAGTTCTTGTTTAAAGGAGAGAACGCGTAGCGTTTTCGGCTTGGTGGGGTGGGGCCCCACCGCCTCACTTACGGCACACCACCCCGGAAGGAAAAGCGTGGAAGGAAGGAAGTGGGACTAGTACCGAGCGAAGGCATCCCGGGGCACTGTGGCGAAGCGGGGGAAGGCTTAGGGGCTTGGATAATGGAGCCCTCCCTTCGCTTTCATCCCTGTAGACCACTCTGTGGGGAAAAGCCTTCATTCTAGCTGGAGCCGGCAGGGAAGGGAAAGCGGCTAAGCGCCTAGAGGAAGCCAGCAGGGGATGGATAGCAAGCCAGCAGGGAATGGATACCGAGGAAGCAAGGGAAGGGTAAGCGCTTTCTCCTAAGCGCCTTCCTTCTCGAGAAGGCGGGGTAAGCGCTACGCGCTTTCCTGCTTCGCCCCTACCTTTTTAAGAAAAAAGGTAACAATCCCAGCTTGGGAATGAGATATTGAAGGCGCGCATCCCGGAACAACGCCACAACCTCTTCCGAAACCAAACCCCTTATCTGTGAATATCAAGAAATCACTCAGTAAAACCGGATAATCGGGGCAATATACCTCTAGACCCCCAATTCTCTGTGCATCACAAAGAAAAAGCGGATGCCTGAGGTTTCAGAGCGGCCGGGGCTTCAGAGCGATTGCCTGCAGCGAGCGATTGACAGAGAAATTGTATGCGAATTCTGAGCGGATTGTCTGTGGCTTTTGAGCGATTCACTGAGCGGGGCGGGATTCACTGAAGTGTCTGAGCGGATTGCCTGCGGCTTCTTAGCCATTTACTGAGTGAATGTCTGCGGATCCAGAGCCATTTTTAGTCATTCAGGGTGATTTCTTTTCATCAGCTGATATCGATCAATCTGTATCTCCCCGGGATTTTCAGCATTCAATCAATTTCCCTGCGCTTTTGATATCGATCGATTTGTATTTTCCCGGATTTTCAGCAGCATAAAATGGGGGATAACTAGAAACTGCCACAAATATAGGAAACTGCCCTGGATATAAAGCACCGAGGAAAAGGATTCGACGGAGGAGGAGGAGAATGAGATTATTTAAAGCTAGAGCAACGGAATAACTATCTACTATCTCAGAAGAAAGAATTACCAACTACTACACCAAATTGCCAGTGGATGAGATCGGTTGAGTGGTACCGGTTGGGGATGGAATTGCACGTGTTTATGGATCGAACAAGATTCAAGCGGGGGAAATGGTAGAATTTGCCAGCGGTGTGAAAGGAATGGCCTTGAATTCTGAGAATGAGAATGTAGGAATTGTCGTATCTGGTAGTGATACTGCCATTAAAGAAGGAGATATGGTCAAGCGCACTGGATCTATTGTGGATGTTCCTGTAGGAAAGGCCATGTCAGGTTGTGTAGTTGATGCGTCAGGAGTATCTATTGATGGAAAAGGTGGGGCGGCCGTTGGATCATCTGCGGTCAAAAAATGCGAGGCCGGAATGGCATACAGGCATGGGACTCACCAGAACCCGCGAAGGGAGGCCGGGACCATAGCATGTCGCAAAAGCACGATTGAAGGCGAAACGTCTCAGACGGATGAAGATCATCGTGCAAGCCCGGTGGTTTGGTGAGAGATGAGGCCGAAGGCTGGCGAATCGGAGTCTTTTTCGGGTGACCATGCCCCCGGCCAGATAGACGCGGATATGCTCTCTGCCTGCCATAGGCACATCATGGTCAGGCCCTTTTGGAGTGGCACCTTGGAGCCTGCGGGGAGCGGATTACCTATATATTGGGGACGGAAGACTGAACGACATCCCAGTTTGCCAAAAACGTAGGACCTTGCAGAGAGCGAGAATTGTTAAAGCTGGCATATTGGAAGATCAAACGGCCAAAATAACCGTGAGCAGCTACGATGTTGTAGGTCTCTTCCTCTTGACCGAACTTGTAACCTGCATTAGCAGACTCATTCTCAGTAGTTTCTCTGATCAAACTAGAAGTTACCAAAGAACCATGCATAGCACTGAATAGAGAGCCGCCGAATACGCCAGCTACACCCAACATGTGGAAGGGATGCATAAGGATGTTGTGCTCAGCCTGGAAAACGATCATGGAGTTGAAAGTACCAGAAATTCCTAGGGGCATACCGTCAGAGAAACTTCCTTGACCGATTGGGTAGATCAGGAACACAGCGGTAGCAGCTGCAACGGGAGCTGAGTACGCAACAGCAATCCAAGGACGCATGCCTAAACGGAAACTAAGTTCCCACTCACGACCCATGTAGCAAGCTACACCAAGTAGGAAGTGAAGAACGATCAGTTCGTAAGGACCACCATTGTATAGCCATTCATCAACGGAAGCTGCTTCCCAGATTGGGTAGAAGTGTAAACCGATAGCTGCAGAAGTAGGAATGATAGCACCGGAGATAATGTTGTTTCCGTATAGCAAAGAACCGGAGACAGGCTCACGAATACCATCGATATCTACAGGGGGAGCTGCGATGAAAGCAATGATGAATACAGAGGTTGCGGTTAATAAGGTGGGAATCATTAAGACACCGAACCATCCGATGTAAAGACGGTTTTCAGTGCTGGTGATCCAGTCGCAGAAGCGACCCCATAGGCTTGCGCTTTCGCGTCTTTCTAAAGTTGCGGTCGTGGTAATTTTTGGTTTTCGAAACGATTGGTGATTACCCAAGCTGATGAGCCTGTTGATCCATAGTATATCACAGAATCCCACCTGTGTCAACTAATCTAATATTGATTGAATATCCGAAGAAACGGGAAGACTTCCCTTTGTTTTCGCACGATACTTCTTCAAACCTTGACTCTCTTTTCAGACGCATTTCCCTTTTATTATCATAAACCACGGGAAAGTCAACGTTAGTTCGGCTCCTCGAGTACATCATGGGAGATGCCAGCTTTGCCTTAGATGTACTACGACTCAATCATCGATTCGAGGTGAGGGACATACAGGATAAATATCTGCTGGCGTTGCCTGACATCCCCCCCCCCCCGAGGTGAGTAGTCCGCCCCAGGCGGAGATAGTTGAGAATGGTGGGAGTCGCGGGGATGCGGGCAGTGCCAATCATGTCGATCATGTCGATTGTGTCGATTGTGTCGATCATTCTAGTCATGTCGATCATGTCGATCATGTTGATTGCGTCGATTGCGTCGATCACTTTGGTCATGTCGATCATGTTGATCATGTCGATGATGTTATGGGCTTTACGATTCGACACTAGTCTTTCTCTTTTTCATGAGGTACTATACCAGTGACAAAATTTCCCCTATGACTTGGATATTTTTTCTCCCATTATTTAATTTCTGCTTATCCATATGCTTCTGGCGTATCTTGATTCCT
>NW_028239417.1:0-17500 GCF_047967505.1 Dipteris shenzhenensis | reverse complement strand
CGGCAAGGTAAGCCGGTAGCTTTTCGTATCGTCTTCTGCCCACTGGACGGTATCTGATCTCACGACCAGACCTCCCGCCGGGGAGCCCATTGGGTTTACCTTGTCGACGTGTCGACTCTATTACAAGGAAAAGCGATCCTGTGCTATACTCCGGTGATCATTTGCCGATCGGGGCACGCAGAGGCCCATCGTGTCCCGAATCACATTCCGGTTCATTCTTCGCCAACAGAGTGCCTATTGGCCCGTAACAATACATTTATGGTGCGTCTTTACGAAGCGTCGTCGCACGGTTCACTTGCGTTGATCAGTAGTCTTGCCACTCCTAGCGGGTTCTATGCTGTATCATACACTTCTTGCATTGTTCCGTGCCGCTTCATACCTTCCCCGAAGGAACGCATGGTGAGGTAGGAGCCTCCCTAGGGCTGGGATGGCAGTAGCCCTGGCAGTTGGGTCCCCCCGGACACTTGTAGGGGAGGCAGGTTCCGAAAGGAACCCGCTGCGGTTTACCCTCTCCGGTCGAGTGGCGGAAGGAAAATGGCGGGCGAGGAAAGCGCGAGCGTTACGGGATAACCTTCGGAGCGCGCAAAAGCCCCGTGACGGCGTTTTCGGCACTAGCGGGGAAGCGCTATGCTTAGCGGGGCCCTCTCCCTCCGGTCGAGTGGCGTCTGCCCGACGCCGGCAATTTCGCAGGAGAAATTTCGGCCATTCCTCTCGCCATTTCTTCCAGTTCTATACCTGGTTAGTGCCTAAACGGCACTTCCCTCGGTTACGGGCGAAGTGGGTGCCGTGGGCACTTACCCCGCCCGCCGGAAGAGAGGGACCTTGGGCCCCCGAAGAAGTGCCGGTAGGTACAACTAAAGTCCTGGGTTCCAGGCTGCCATAATCATTGCCTTATGTCCTTCAAGTCGCACGGCCTTTCCAAGCCGCTCTATCTTTCGATCGAGATTGGACTATACGTTTTTCTCACCTTCAAACAAACAAACAAAAAAAAGGGTCAACGTTGGGTCACAAGTGCCATAGAATGGTGCAATATTTTCATTTTGATCCCGGCCCACTTACCGTAACCTTTCCCCCTTCACAGGGCAGGTACCACCTACCCGTCCCTGCCGTCGGGTTAAAAACGCTATGCGTTCTCACGCACGGGAAGCGTGTAGCGCCCCGCCTCCATCTCCTGCGAGAAAGGGATGTACCTTTCAAGCTAAGCGTGAATTTGGCAGGTTTTCGGGCGGAACGCTGAATTCAATTCTATTCCCAACTTTCTGCCTCGATGGGATTTTCTCTCACTTTTACCGAAAGGGTGACCGGTCACTCTGACCGGAGGGCCTTAAGGAGGCCGGGTCCCCTACGCCCGGAAATGGCGGGCAAGGCAGCAATTTCTCCCGTCCCGGGTAAGCGTGTAGCGCTTACCCCGTCCCCCACCCGGGGACCTGTAGAGGGCCCGGGAAATGGCCTGCCTGAAAGGAGGGAGAAATTGCATTGCTAGGAAGGGCGGGGCGGGAGAAATTACTCTCGGGCCGCCCGATAACAACATAACGATGTGGCTTTCTTTCTAGGTCTGCACTAGGCTTTCGCCTGCCCATAGGATCTGCAAGGACAGGCGGGTTGATTTCTCGATTTTCTGTCCTCACCGAGTGTATTCGTCAAGAATAACATCCGAGCCTCGGCTCACCCCAAAGCAGCAAGCAAAAAGGGAAAATCGAAAGAACTCTGATTGATTATTATTATACGATAATCAAAGAATTATTGATGCTGATTCTGAAATTTGGAAAGTCAATTCCTTGCTTGAGAAAGGGCCACGAAGCCTCCAGTCATTGATTCACTATCGCTCGATGGGTTAGATTCAGTGAATGGTTGGCGAAACGAGTAACTCCGGCTATCTCGGATTGGATCAAGAAGAGCCAACATCTCAGGATTGAGAAAAGCAAGGATCTCAGCTCCCTCGATCTCGTATTCATTCTTGTTTCTATGTCGATGTCGCTAAAGCTCTGTCTCTGAGTAGAGGGTCCCCCGAGGAGGGGCCCCGTGGGGGTGGTGGGTCCGAATCTGCTGCACGTAGCGCTTCTTTGAACTTCTGGCCAATCTATATACGAATATTCAAACGAAATCTGAGCACCCGACCTCAGGCCCGGGAACTCAACGCTCTATATGCGAAATTCTCTGTGTAAGGTCCCGCAATGCTATCACGTATCAATTGTAAGGCTTGCTTGGAAGGCCATGAATGAAGTACCGATTGAAAGGCCGTAAATGAAGAAGGGGCAGTGGTCAACTTTATTTACAAATCTGTTTCTATTCCGGGTCCAACCGCCCGCTGGGAACCAGGTTCTACCACAAGAAAATGCTACGCCTTTTCCCCCACCAAGTTCCCCCGGGCCCTAAGAACAAGCCCAGGAAGCGAATGGGTCGGACGATGTGCCTAGTGAAGCCGAGCCCTCAAGGGAGAAAGGAGAGATACGGGAAATTGCGTATGTAATAACTTGAATTGACTGGTACCCGTCAACCCGATAGAACATAAGCAGCGAGGTAAAGATCTCTTCATGCTTGCATGGAGTCAGTGGTTCAAACCTAGCAGCCCCGGGACTGGGTTTCCGGGATTGGATGTTCGAAACTAGCTTGTTTCACGGTGGGGAGCGCGCTGTTTGCAAAAACTGACCAAATTCCGGTGACTAGACTAGAAAAGGTTAGGAAACTGCCTCATCACCCCCTACCATCCACAATCGGCTAACCTAAAGTACTGGCTTGCCGGTAGCCTCGGTTCTACTGCTAAGCTTTCGGGTAGGCTCCGGGGTGGCAGGAGTGTGCCCAGTTTTGTCTGGTCAGAGGTGACCAGGCCCGCCGCGTAGCGCAGCTCTAGTGACCTGGTCTCTTCGATTTTGTGTGCATGCCTGAGTTGAGCGCACCTATGTAGCCGTCCGTAGCGTAGTCGACCAGGAGGTTGGCTACCAGCAATTCCGAAGTCGGGATCAATCACTTTACCAATTACCACGGGTGCGTTCCCCGAACTTGTTGAGCCTCGTGGATACCTGGTTATTTACCTGCATTTTTACCTCAAGAAACATATGTCTCTGCCCCGCCCTTCCAGCTCCCTCCGCTTGAACAACTTCTTTTTCTTCTCTTTCAAGCCCACCCCACCCTTGCTTCGGGTTTGCTTGCCGAGGGGCGGGCCAATAAAATTCGGACGAAGGGAAAGATGCAAGCACTCTCCCGCCCGAATTCCATCAGTTACATTTTTTTGCTTATCTGAACTTTTCACAAAGCTGCTTTTTTTCAACAATTTGCTTATTTGAAACTTCCCAGTGGCAATTTGATATATAGAAGGAATCCTTGGGGCCGAGCTGGAGGAAACGGCTGAAAAAAAGCCAATCGAGTTGGTCGGCTCGTTCCCGGGGAAAAATGGCTACACAGGGCCGTACCGGCGAACCATGGCCTTTTGCCAAAGCCAAGGCGAACGCGCGAAACCCGTGCCGAAAGGCGATAATCTTCGTTTGCTTCTTTACGTAAGCATGGATCGATAATCTTCGTTTGCTTTTTTACTGCTTTCCTACCGAACTGCAGGACGGGAACGAACTGTAGGACGGAAGGAAGGACGGGGCGGATAGGACTTACCCCATCCTATCGAACTGTCCTATCGAAAGGTTTTTCGGAGAGCACGGTACAATGAGAGTTGTAGGCCGTGTTCGGAGGGGAGTCATTGTCTATCGCCGGCCTCCGTGGTAGAATCATTCAGGTAGGCCTGAGAGACGGTAGCTTACCCTGTGGCGGATGCCAGCGGTTCGAGTCCGCTTAAGTATGGAAGAATCTTGATCCCCTCAACTAGCAGAAATGTGGAACCGCCAAAGGGAAGGGAGAAACTCCCCGCCTTCGGGCTTTATTGTTTTGTGCTTTTTTTATTGGCACACGGACGCTGAGGTACCCCTTCGGGTTCTGCTGAGGTACCCCTTCGGGTTCTGCTGAAACTACACGGCTGGAGGTTGAGCGGGAAATATTGATGTTACCTCCGGTGCATTGAGCGTTGAGTAAGCGAAACGCTCAATGCACCTCCTAGGATACTTTCCGCAGATTGAAGAATTTTTACGGGCTTTATTCAATTTGATTCCGGATTCCAAAGTAAAAATCAACTGAATTAAACCAGCATATTCCTGGAAATTCCAGTGGAACCGGGGCTTCCCTTCGGGATCTACCCGTCTTTGGGTTACAGTAGAACCCGGGGAAAAAGGGAAGCAGGGTACTTATCCAGGGCAAAAGTGAAGACAAGGTTCTTGTTGGTCGGATGGTTTCCCATCCTTAAGCGAAGTCGCCGCGTCACGGCCAGAACCCTCGACTCCGTACCCTGTAGCCTTGGATGGCTGCCGGTCCCCGCAGCCATCCACGAGAGCCAGGGAGGCCAGGCATTCTGCTGCCACGAATCCTACCGCTTCACTGGCGTGAAAGCTTTGGCTCTTCGGATCGATCGCCCCATCGTCCAGGCGAAAATCAATGCAATGCATTGATTATTATTATACGATAATATTTTCATCATTGATGCTGATTCTGAAATCCGGGAAAGCCCTTCCCTTCCCTTCCCTTCCCTTCCCACGGATCGGAATGTGTCCGATCAATATATTTCGCCACACGAAGTGATTAGTAGTAGAACGGAGGGTTACTCAGACGTTTTCGTTTAAGCCGTATGAGGTTGAATACCCACGTACAGTTTGTATGGGGGGGGGTCGTAGAAGCCCGCCTATCTTGATAAAGTATACGATTGGTTCGAAGAGTGTCTTGAGATTTAGGCGATTGCTGATGACATTACCAGTAAATATGTTCCTCCTCATGTGAACATTTTTCATCGGAATCACATCGACTCGTTTTTTGGTTCAGGTAGCTACTGGTTCCGCCACGACCTCTCACTATCGCCCGACCGTTACAGAAGCTTTTTCCTCAGTTCAATATATAATGACCGAAGTGAATTCTGGATGGCTAATTCGATCTGTTCATTGATGGTCAGCAAGTACGACGGTTTCAATGATGATTCCACACGTATTTCGTGTCTATCTCACAGGAGGGTTCAAAAAACCTCGTGAATTAACTTGGGTTACTGGTGTAATTCTAGCCGTACCAACTGTATCTTCTGGTGTAACCGGATATTCCTTGCCTCGGGACCAAATCGGTTACTGGGCAGTTAAGATTGTAACCGGCGTACCGGAAGCCATTCCTCTAATAGGATCTCCGTTGGTGGAGCTACTACGAGGAAGTGTTAGTGTAGGTCAATCTACATTGACTCGTTTCTATAGTTCACACACTTTCGTCTCACCGCCTCTCACAGCTGTTTCTATGCTAATGCACTTCCCGATGATCCGTAAACAAGGCATTTCGGGTCCCTTGTAATGAAAATCTATAATCCAGCGGATGGGTGGTATTGATTGATCTATCCGCGGGAGGACCCCAATCTACAAGATGAGGGGTTATTTTTTCCTTGCCACTAGTCTTTCTCACCAAGAGAAATAGAAGACTCCTTAGTGGACCGAATTCCTATCTCGAATTGTCGAGGGAAATGAATTGAAGTGTCTGGAGGCGGAAGATCGGATTATGGGAGTGTGTGACTTGTATCGAAACATAGGCTATGCAGATCTTCTACCGAATGCTGCCACACTAAGGTATGTGTCTCCGCTCCAACTCTCCCCAACCTCATAATTGGGGTTTAAAACTTGGATATGAAAACACTTCCTATGAGGTGTTTTGGGGAATGCTTCCTATGGTCGAACTCATCCTTAAGGCTCCGTCTAATCCCATGCATACCCGAGTCACAGGCAGTTTCACCCCTTCAAACATATGGTTTTCAAAATGCATCCACTTCCTCTGCATTTGGTACGATGCGGAGAAACAACCGTCGGAGTAAGAGAACGATCCGGGGGAAGAGGAAGCCGAAGTTGTAACAAGTTAAGATCCCGCACAGGTACTGTTTCTCAAGAGTCTCGTATCTGTGGGTAGATACGACGCGTGTGTGGGATACGAGATCATCCAAGAAGCTTCTTGAGGAGAAATTTCTTAAGCTCACTCGGATAATAAGCTATTCCGTAGAATAACTCTCCGTTTTTCAAGGGTTCTCGCTTCGGGAAGTATCAGAGATTATTATGAAGTTACGACTCCTCCGGTTCCCCAATGGAATTTGTAAACGGAAATATTCGAGGATTCGCTTGAGCCGGCTGATAAGAAATCTCCACGTCCGATTCTACCGGGGGAGTGAGAAGTCTATCCCAATAACAAAAAAACCTGACCCGAGTGATCCTGTTTTAAGAGCAAAACTAGCCAAGGGTATGGGACACAACTACTACGGAGAACCTGCTTGGCCCAACGATCTCTTATATATATTTCCCGTAGTAATCTTAGGAACCATTGCATGTACCGTAGGTTTGGCAGTTCTAGAACCATCGATGATCGGTGAACCAGCGAATCCCTTTGCAACTCCCCTAGAGATACTACCCGAGTGGTATTTCTTTCCCGTGTTTCAAATACTCCGTACAGTTCCTAATAAATCATTGGGTGTCCCTTTGATGGCGTCGGTACCGGCAGGTTCGTTGACCGTGCCTTTTCTCGAGAATGTGAATAAATTTCAGAATCCATTTCGACGTTCAGTAGCTACAACGGTTTCTCCGATTGGTACTGCAGTAGCTATTCGGTTAGGCATCGGAGCAGCTTTACCCATCGATGGATCTTCAACTTCGGGACTATTTTAGGATCGATCTGGCACCAAAAAAAGCCGATCCTCCATGTGGTAAATAGTCGATCTGGGGTGGGATCGTTTCGATCCAAGACCCCCCCAGATCCAGTCAGATAACTAACTGTCTCCTCCTCCCGTGGCGTGATAAACAAACAAAGTTAACTCGTCTACCCCGATTCTTACCGATACCGATCCTCCACTGGTTTCGGTTTACCCCCTAAGGGGTAGAATGAGGAATGGGTTGGGAACTAGGTAAAATATATTTGAGTATTTACCCATCTTTTTTCCAATCAACATACGATTTGTTCTTGGGTAATTCTATATCGAAACGTTCCCATAAAGTTTTCAATACTTAATCTACAGATTTTCTTCCAAAGTTCTTGATTTTCTCTAAATCTTCCTGACTGTAATTCAGTGGGTCCCAGATCGTACGTATACCAACTCGTTTAAGACAGTTATAAGTCTTAACAGGCAATTCTAGTTGATCAATGAATGTATGTTTAAGCACAAACTCTCGCGTCGATTCATCCATATCGTTTGGAGGATAAGAAAAGTCCGTCGGATTGGAAGAATCCTCGCCACCTCCAGTAGAAGAAGTATTATTCTCCCCCATATGTGGAAAAGGAATGAATAAATTTGTTGAATTTCTATATTCCGATCTGCATAGCCGAGAATGTTTACGGTTCGAATCCGTATAGCCCTAATCTTTAGTGATGGGTCGGTCCCGTCCATCGCAGCGGAACTGATTGAAATTTCCTTTACGGGTTTACGCTAGAAGGGAGGGGGGGATTCATTAAGCCCCCACCTCGAGGGAAAACCCTATTCAAGCGAGCAAGGTAAAACCCTAACCTATTTGTTCTCTGCTTCCAAACCTCGAAATACAAATGATGTCGAATAAAGGCGCTTGCGGAGGTCCTCTCGGGAAGGGGTAAAGCAGCCCGTTACCTGTCATGTTGATATTATATATCTAAGTCGATCATCTCCATCGGGCCCGGAACGGGGACCCCCCCGCCCCTATCCGCGCCCTCCGCATCAGACTCGGGAACGATTTCGCCGCCCGCAATCCCGGCCAGTTCCCCGTATAACCGCTGCGTGTGATCGATATCTTGGGCAATCGGTTCCAAGAGTTGGAGCATCTGGGCTCCGCTCTCGGGCAGGGGGCCCTCGCCCCTATCCGCGCCCTCCCTCCTGGCACTGCCGCCACTTCATCTTTCCCTTTCTGTATCGGCCTGCGGCCCCGCCACAGTCTAAGTAAAAGAGAGATAATTCCCAGGGCAATCCCAACAGGAAGAAGGGAGTCATGGTGCCGGAGAACAGCCGCGGCAACTCCGAGGAGAAGAGGTAGACCCGGTGGTTCGCTAACCGAAGAGGCGCTTCCTCCTCCTGTTCCCCCCCCAGCTGGGGCTTCCTCTGCATCCACGGCCTGCTCTGTATGCGGGGCTTCCTCGATTCCGGGTTCATCTATGCCTGCGGCGGGGGCACCCGCTAAGGGATAAAGTGACTGCGCGGCCGCGGGGAGCAATGTTAACAAACGCCCGTGGTAGTATGCTAGCAGGCTCGCATACTCGGCTATCCGTCCTGAGTAATAAGACCGGAGGAAGGAAGGGCTTGAGCTTCCAACCTCCTCAAGCAGGGCCTGCGCAAGCTCTTCCGGCTTTGCCGCCCCGGGGCGGCCGGAAAGCACATCATTCGCCGTATCCACACCCCCTGCGCATTCAGAGAAGCTACGGATTAGGGGGAAAAGTACGCCGGGGGCAAACGTTGGGGCCATACCCCCGATTTGTTCCAGAAGGTGCTGGATCTCCCGCGTTTCCTCCGGCCCCAAGGGGTACCCCCCGGTTATAGCTTCGGCGATATGATTCCGCACGTGCGCTCCCAGGCTTACTGCAAACTCGTAGAAGTCCCCTCCCGCCGGAAAACGCCCTCCCGAACACTCCCTTGCAATATGATTTGCATCAACCCAATCGAGGGCTAGGGCAGCCCGGGCATCTTCTAAGGGTACATGTGCAAACTTTTCCATCACAGGAGCATGTTGTTGCCCCATTTCCTTAAGAAACGAAAGCCGCGGCTTTTCGCCGGTTAGCTCCCTATGCTTGAGCATTGCCAGATGCGTTACACCGCGCCGGGGGGAAAGATTGTGGGGGCTCCAGGGTGAAGAGGTGGGCAATAAGTTAGCCGTTCGGCCCTTCTGGGCGGAAGATCCAGAGGAATAGAACCTGTAAAGTGAATGACGAAAAAAATGACTACATAATGGTGTTGTGCGGTGGCAATAAAGCGATAGACCCCTTGTTTTTTCCGTATTTCTCCTGAAGCCACTCCATGAAGAAGAAGTCTCCCCTTCTGTGTTAGCTGAAGTGACGATAACCACCTTGAACTCTCAAAGATGCGCAAGGATCTCGAAATTCTCTTTCAGTTACGGAAGTTCCTTCGACGAAAAAGTTGTGGCCATTGAGAAATGAAATAGAATAGAGTTTCTCTATATTTCGACTGGATAATGGAAAGAGATAATCATACCGAGTTTCTCTGAAAATTTGTACGTAATATGCCCCCGCGAAACGCTCTATGCTAAGTAAGTGACATATGCTTTTCCCTCTGACTCTTGATTCAATAAAAATTTTTTGAATGGAAACGATTTTTTGGTTAAAGCTCTGCTTCACGTCTTTATGCGTTTTTGACCACGAGGATTCTCTATGGCTAATTTGACATTCTCGAGTAAATTAGGGGGTGCCCTTGGAACTACAATTATTTTACACGATCCAGGAACTTCCGGAATATGAGTGTGATTAGGTTTCGGTGACGAATCTTGACGTAATACATTTTTGTGATGAAAACGGAGTATACTTGAAGTGAACGTAAGCAAGCTGTGTGTTTTTTCGCGTGAATGAGAAACCATTTACTCTCCGCCGCGGGCTCTTATCGCTCCGTTCACTACGTGAACGGAAGAGCTAAGAAGAAACGCCGCCCGCCAGAAACAGAGGGGAAAGGGTTCCCGGGATATTTATGGCAGTTTGTAACTTTCGGTGAGAACGCGAAGCTCTGCTTGGTGGGAGCGGTGTACCACCATCCCCCTTAGCCCGGCATGCTTGATGGTGAAAACGCTTGGCGTTTTCTGTTTCATCCTGTTTCACCCGCCCGGTGAATCTGATCTATATACGGAATTCTCGTGCCATTTCTTTCTGGCACTCGACCTGTCGGGCCGGAGACCCTTGTGCCGATAGGCACTTCTTGTGCTATTTCGACCAAGCAGGCAAGCCGCATCTATGTACGGAATTTCCCGCAGTCGGAAGCAGATACTTGAAACGCGGAAAGGCTCGTTTTAAAGCTACGCTAGCCCTTCGTTGCCGCTTGGTTGTCTCCGTCAGGAAGCCGGTGTGGCAGCTAATCCTTTATCTCCAATCACCACCAAGTGGATTTCCACCAAGTTCTGAGAGCACCCCGCGCAGCGATGGGAAAATACTAGAGGTTTTTTCTGGTCTGCAGTGGATTATGACCTACACAGAGATCGTATATCAATAGGCTATCCCTTCGGTTTCCATATCCTATGCCCGGAAATATGATCGTATCACTCCGATCGAGTGCGGGGGAATCGTCGCCTCGGCCCGGTTTCGTGCTGATAAGCACTTTATCCCGGGAATCAGTCAACGGAATGGAACGTATCCGAGCGGAATAGGCCGATTGATACGGACATCGATCGGGCAAAAAAAGCAATCCCCCATTCAATCGCTTACATTCCCTATTCAATCGGTCCTGTCCGTTCCCAAACAAAAGCAAGCAAGCAAGCGGAGGCAAGCAAGCAAGCGGAAGCAAGCAAGCAAGCGGAAGCAAGCAAGCTTCACTTTCCCCAGGCAGAAGAAAATTAGCTAGGCTTTGCTTCTTGGAGGCGGCCCACGTACCTGCCGGATCTTTCTCGGAAGGAAAAACTAATAACCCCAATATTCATATCAGAAAATAGGAGATATATATGCCAATTGACCGTTTCAACCCTGATACTGTGACTTGGTTGGGATAGCTAGTACCCCACGGCAGCTAGTGCCACCGGGAAAAGCTAGTACCTTTAAAGTAAAGTAAAGTGCCACCAGCTACCACGCCACGCCACCAGCTACCACGTGCCACCAGCAGTCCTGATACTGTGACTTGGTTGGAAAAAGCTAGTACCACACTGACGATAGGGCACTGGTCCCACACTACGGGCACCCGAAGGAACAGCTAGTCCCACACTACGGGCACCCGAAGGATGCCCACGAAGGAACAGCTAGTCCCACAACAACTTCCCACGAAGGAAAAGCATATATAGTTTCTTTCCCCACTTCTAAAGTAAAGGCATCCTCCTATTTTCAAGCCTCATCTATATACGAAATTTATGGCACTCTTTTCGCATAAAGATCTTATCTTGTCGGAGTGAGAAATGGCATTTTCTAGAGTTCAGAAGGGCACTAATCAGAGTTCAAAAGGGCACGCACCTTAAATGAAATGTGAGCGTCTCCTCATGGCCCCTAAAGGTTCCGCCCCTCGAACCCTTCCTGGCCCCTAAAGGTTCCGCCCCTCGAACCCTTCCTGATGCCCGGATTCGCCAAGCAAAGAGAAATCCGATTCCCGGCAGCTCTCAATAGCCCGATTCCCGGCAGAAAAGGATCATCCCTCATACCTTCCCGCATAAACAAACGAACCAGCTCGACCCGAAACTGGAGAGAACTTCGGCCTGGAAGAGAATGCCCAAAGACCTGTCCCGACTTGCCGGGGGGAACGGGTCTGAAGGCGGGGAAAGAAAGTCGGGCTGTCGCCCTCCCCATCCGCTACGGGCTGCTGTAACGCTCGCTGAGAGATCTCGTTTAGTAACCTGTCCTTAAAGCGGGTAATAAAATCAGCTCCCGTGATGCGTCACTCCAACTCTGACCCGTATGCCGGGGGACCTCGTATGGTATGGAGCAGAAAAACAAAAAACCGGGAACCCTGTTTTCCTGCAAAGCCTAGCTAATCCTTCTATTATACTCAATTCTGTGGGAATCCAGAGCTATGCTATATCGTTCCATCTCGCAACATTCCGTGTAGTGCGGGATTCGAACCCCTACTGGTAGCGGTAGCTCCAATTTAGCCTTCAGTGCTTCCGTGGGACCCGTATATTGGTGGAGCCCTTATCCATACTAGTAGAAAATCGAATCTATTCCTCATGGTTTCGCATCATCATCTATTTAAATACCAAGAGAAGTATGAAGCTAATTTTGCCCATAATTGCCATCTGTGAATTTGGTATGTATAGGGCTTTTAATTCCCGGCAGGGGCTACTGAATTTGAAGTAGAGGCAATTTGAGAGGTAGAGGCCTCATCACCTCCGCTAGTCTTTATTTCAGGAAAAGATAGAGATAGAGAGAAAGATCCTTTCAAATAAAAGAAAAAGGTACGTGGGCCGCCTCCAGCAAAGCCTAGCTAATTCTTCTAATACTCAATTCCGGGAAAGATCCTAAGGCGCGTAGGCTACGCTAAGACTTCTATAATACCCAATTCTTGAAAAGAAAATAAAGGGAATCGAAGCGAAGCATAGCTAAGACTTCTATTATAACCAATTCTTTCTTTTCTTTGGGAATCGAAGCGAAGCATAGCTAAGACTTCTATTATAACCAATTCTTTCTTTTCTTTGGGAATCGAAGCGAAGCCTAGCTAAGACTTATCTCTTCTATAATACGCAATTTGATGGGAATCCAGAGCTATATCGTTCCATCTCGCCAAGGGTTACGTGCTTGGCACTTCAGAGGATTTGAACCCCGCCATCTAATGGTAGCTCCAACGCTATCAGTGCTTCCGGGAGAGGTAAAAGAGCAAGGAAAAAGGTTCCTGCAAGGGAAGAGAAAAGCAGAGGTTCATAAAGCGAAGGCAACGTCGTACACGTTGTGACCATCTTGTACGAGATGGAAGACGCATCGACATTATGCCATATGAATCGCGAATTCATAAGACCCATTCTCAGAGTCCAATGACTTGAACTCAGAGATGGTCATGCCAGCGCGCTTGACAAGGCGCTTATACTGCTTAGCTACCTGCCGGGGAGCTTATTACTAAGTCATCTCCTAAGATAGCATAGTCAAAGAACCATCCTCTATTCCCTTCTACGTATGCCGCCTCCACAGCGGTCACCTTATTTATCAAGGCTACCCGGACCCAGGACGTCATGAGGGTACATGATCATCCATTCCCGGACCTAGAGTACTCAGATTTCTTCAAGTTATTACTAAAAGGGATCACCGCTTTCAGCCAACCACGGAATTGGCAATAGTAGGGAGGAATCCGCCCCTGTACCTCCATTAAGAAGGCAAGCACAGGGAGACCGAGCAAGGCCAGGGAGACCGAGCAAGGCCAGGGAGACCGAGCAAGGCCAGGGAGACCGAGCAAGGCCAGGGAGACCTTTCCTTGAATTTCAAGGTTAATTCATATACTAAAATACTCTCTTAAGTAACGAAGAAGGATTGAACCTCACTATGAAGGGATTTATTGGGTGTAATCGCACTATGAAGGGATTTATTGGGTGTAACCGCACTTCGTGGACCTAGTTCCATCCCGCAACATGTAGTTACGTGCAACGCACTGAAGGGGATTCGAACCCGATATCTCCAATAACGCTATCAGTGCTGGGTGGATAAAACCAATATATAGGCTACGCTCTGATCCATACTAGAAAATTGTGTCTATTCCGAATGTTTTCGAGCCTTTCAATGAAAAAAGGCCAAAGCGAGCAATCGTGACTCTGCCAACTGAAGTGAGAGTCACTTCGAGCAATCGTGACTCTGCCAACTGAAGAGCAATCGTGAATCTTTGTTTTTGTTGAGAGTCACTTCCAGCAATCAAGCCTTCAAGCAAGCAGAGCCTTCCGAAGAGGACTCGAACCTCTGCGAGAGTAACATGAGAAAATGCCTCTCCATCGCCTGAAAAGATCCAATCTAACATCTCTAGGAGTCTAGTTTCTAGAATTCTCTCTGAAACGGTCTGAGTTCCAATATCAACAACCGAGAACGCAAAGGGTCTGTCGTGAGACATCACCTCATTGACCACTTCTTTTCTTGGGCATCTATTCCGTCAGTAGAAATAGCAGTGAAAGTAGCAGTGGAAGTAGCAGTAGAATCCCCCGCGCGATCGTAGTTGTCTGACATATACCAATCCAAGCTCAGAGTAGGACCTGCTATTATAGCTTCATTTGGCTCTGAACCCTGTGCTATTACAGTGGTTTCCTCCTCAGCTACTACTGTTGAATTTCTCTCTGGATTAGATGGCAAAGACTCTAATATTTCAGTGGAATTTCTCTCTGCATTAGATGGCAAAGATTCTAATATTTCTGTTATAGTAACTGGAGGATCATCGGAATACCTGCTTCTGAAGTAACTCCTAGTTACTTTGATAAATGCGGTCACGTAAACCAACGACTCTATTAGAGTATCGGCATGATTCATCACCCTGTTGGCCTTGCCAGGAACGCATTCCAACACATATGATGTTTCGTTTAACATATTACCACATTGGTTCTTTGCTGCCGTCCCTAGCTCCACTACCTTATCTATCATATCTTGATTATTCGTTACAGTCGAAGACAACTCCTGGATTAGTTCAGTCATTTCATCCTCCAGTTCTACCTGCTTACTCATTATTTTGGACAGCTTTCTATATATAGCTGATTTAAACAGTTCTAATGAGTCTGAAGGTTCAGACATATTTGAATATATTATGTACAGTACCGCCCCTGCTGCTGCTACCAGGCCTGCCCACTTTATGTATTTGATATAATTGGCATCTTGAGGGGGATCTTGAGGGGGTGTTATCACTATGATTGGGTCATCCTCTACTTCCTATAGAAGCCAAAGACAAACCCACTGAAAAGCAACAGGAAGGCACGAAGGAAGATTCTGCCCGCAGCGAGCCATCAAGCCTAAAAGAACGTAATGGGCCCTAACAGAATCGATCAGCAAAGCATCTCTTGATGAGGAACAGAAACTTCCCGGGTCAGATAATGTATGGTTAGTCGAAGCGGAAAGGCGTAGAGACGATATCCGGAAAAAGGGTATTGAAATGGAAATTGAAATTGAAACAACCCGGCTGAACAAAGAAAAGAGATGGATGCATGGCTTTCAGATGGAAGGCCTCCGGATCCAATCGAAGAACAAGCAACCAGTTCCCGGCGTCAACAGATGGACAAAGAGAAGATATAGATATATCTAGAAAAGATATAGATAGAGAGAAAGAGAAGATATAGATATATCTAGAAAAGATATAGATAGAGAGAAAGATCCTAAAGCACGTGAGCAACCTTCAAGAAGATGAGATGATTCCTCTATATAACCAATTCTGTGGTATGGTGTGGGAATCAATCCTTTACGTGCACTGAACGGGATTCGAAGTAGCTCCAATAACGCTATCAGTGCCCCAATACGGAGATTTCGTATATAGAATGGCAGAACTATCACTTTCCCAGTGAAAAGGGGTTGGCTCACATTTCTCCAAGCAATTTGGAACACTCCTGTCAATTCATTCTCTGAGCTTGGCTTCGCTTCAACTGGTTGGCTGCGTACAATTGGGCCTGATTCGCCACACAACATAGTAGGCCATGTTTCTGGAAGCAATAGATCTGTTACCTGCGTAAGCGAACCAGTGGGAACCGAGTACCGAGTTGATTGTATTGAGTTTATTCGCGCTTGCAGCCTTGCCTTTGGGAATATGTAAGAGCGCAAAAAAACCAAGGAAAGCCCCTCCCCTTTAAATAAAGGTTTTGTTGCAATCTACAGTATTTGTCAAGATCAGCGTCGAGAGTCATTTATTCAGCGGATAAGTACGCCGAGGATGATAGGACGTAGCCCAGTAAGAAATCTGCGCCTACTCTTGTGCCCAGTGTTTGATGTGGGAAGCAAAACACAGTGGAGATGCGAAGTTTTCTTTCCTTTCGTTCATGCTCAGTTTCAGCTTCGCGGTTCCATCCGTCTTTTCATTCTCCAGCTACAGGACTTCCCTGAAGCCGCCATAGCTCAAAATCTTATTCAATTTGTGGGTATTCAATTTGTGGGTTAGAACCCCAAACAACCCGCTCTCATCGAGGAGACGCTATTCATCGAACCCTCCTACGCCCAACGAGAAGGCCTCGGTGTAACCGATTTCCATTTCATTAATTACCATACCGTTCTTGACTTGACACAGCCTACAGCCCCACACTGCAGTGCTCTTGCAAAGTGTTCATGCGGTTCGTTTGATCTGTCTGTGCATAAGACACGTGTTCGTGTCATCTGTCCGGTCAGTGACTCCGTTCCATGATGTGCCTGCCTTGTTGGCCGGCTCCTTGGGTTTAATAGGCGGCCTATGCGTCCGTCCGTCCGTCCGTCCTATAGTACCTGTCACAAGTTAATTCGTTCCTTCGGATACTCGACCGTTAAAGGAGAGGGACACCTCGACCAGACCAGCGGGGAGGGGAGCACTTCTTTATTGATTCCTCGAATCGGATCCGGGAGCCTCATTGAAGCCCCGTAAATCACTCGCACTTACGTCCAAAACCTCAATCGAAGGGGACTTCACTTCACATAAAAATGTCTATCAAGCAGGGAGTACGGTGGGATTCGAGACAACTCTTTCGGCATCTCAGTAACGGTCGTTGGCCAATGAAAGAAACTTCCCACGCCAATTAGCAATCATAGGAACACGAAGTGACCAAACAAACGTCCTTATCTCGTTCCCATTGGCTCGTGGCGTAAGTGGTTGGAGCTCGGCCCTTCTCTGTAGGCAGGGGGCGTAGGAATACCGCATCCTCTTCTCGTATACACCAACCAATTTCCTTCTATTATACGAAATTTCCTACTTTTCACCAAGCTCCCTGCACCTGCCATAGGAACCTTGGTTTGCAGGCCATAGGTTGGTTTGCAGAGGGAACACTCTGCGCTCTCTCTGCACTTCCTATGGGTTACTGCAGGAGGCGGGGGCTCTCGCCACCGTACGCCTTGGGAAAACCAGGAAAAACAACAAAAAAATCATGGTGTCCTGAAACATTCCCCACTGCACTGCCTCCGGCGGCTCTCGTAGCACTGGACACTGAGAGGAAAAATTTCCGGGAAAACAAAAAAAAACAGTGTGTCCTGAAACACTCCCCACTGACACTCTCGTTGCACTGCACACTGAGGGGAAACCCAGAACTCTCTCTGCACTGCCAGGGCTGGGACACCCTGAACTCTAGACAACTAGCTTTGGAGGCTGGAAGCCTTCACTCTAGGCACTGAACTGTCTCCGGCGGCTCTCTCTGCACTTGCTTTGAGGGCTTTAACCTTTCACAAAGATTTGCACTGAACTTAGGGGCGTTTTCTGTAGTTACGCGTTTTCTTTCTCTACCTTCGGAATTGGCCTAAAAATGCGAAATTTCGTATATAGATGCGAAATCACCCCCAAAGAAATTTAGAGGGTGAAACAAAAAACGCAAAGCTAAAAAATATTTTCTTTTTTCGAAGCCGGAACCTCCAAACAAAGTACGTAGAAAGCGCGTAGCGCTTTCGTGGGACCCCCATCGAGGTCCAGGGGACCGGGCTTGATCTTGATGGATTCCGTTATTTCTCCGTTTAAACGTAAAATGCCTTCAAAAACCCCAAGGTTTTATTCGTCCAATAGTGGTAGTGGCAGGCAAGAAAGAAACCTCTCCCTGGCAGCGACTTGGATTAGAGAAATTGGTCTAAGCTTTTCATCAGCCACTTATTCCTCGACTTCCCCCTGCGCCTATTATGCTTTTTCGCATAAAATACTTGATCCTATTCCTCGCCTATCTGTAGTGAACAAAGCTATAGTAAACTAATAGCTGAT